>NW_026623078.1:32302235-32534735 GCF_023065955.2 Ursus arctos | reverse complement strand
CCAAAAGTTAAATCCCCAAAAACGCAGCCCCCCCCCCCCAAGAAAGTGGAAAATCAGGTCCCTCAATGCCCCCTCCCTCTTTCAGCGGAGCAAATCCTTGAGCCAAAAAAGGGGGAAAGAGATAGAAAAGGGGGGCAGAGCGGAAGAGATGGTCGGGATGAGGGGATGTGTGCGAGAGCGAGCAAGAGCGAGCGAGCTAGGGGCAGAGAGGGAGAGAGGCGGAGAGGGAGAGAGAGGGAGCGAAATATCAAAGATTGTGCAAGATCAGGCTGGAAAGATAATCGATACTCGACCTAAATTTAACACAAACTACTCAATAAAAGTTAAAGAAAAAACTTACTTTCCATTTCCCCTGCAGTTCCTACTCGATCTTCGCCTCTTTTTTGTTTTGCTTTTATTTTACTTACAGCTGATCACATCCAAGTAAAACGAGAGGGTTCATTAAAAAAAAATAAAAAAAATAAAAAAATAATCCTCGAACTTTATTGGGTGAAAATAAAAACGCTGAAGCAGAAAGTGGGGGGCATGGAGCGGTCCTCGGGGGTCCGGGAGGAGTTAAAGCATGTGCCGACCGCGGTCTCGCTGTTTGGTTGTGAAGGGGTTGGGAAAAGGAGGAAAGGAAATGAAAATCCGATATGTCTTTATTCTGCTAATTATTATCGTTTTAGCCCTGTTTAAAAAAATGGCTGATTAAGTTGAGTGCGCATGTCTTTGTGTGTCTATTCCCGATATGCACTCTGGGAATGAGAGAGGAGAGTGAGGGAGAGGGAGAGGGAGAGGGGGGAGAGAGAGGTGTAATTAGTGAGGTGATCAACATTCCCCAGACTGCAAATGACGCGCAGCCCGGACTCGGAGCAGCCCGGGAGCCTCGCGGCTTGCAAGGCTCAGAGCGCTGCGGCGGGAGCCCGGGACGCTGCGACCGCGGAGAGGGCAGGAGATGGGGATCTCCGGGGCTCGCACCCCACGCGCCCCTGAGCGCGCGACTCCCAAACTTCATTAGACACACACACACACACACACACACACACACGCACACACACACACAGTCTCTCTCTCTCTCTGTCTCTCTCTCTCTCTCTCTCCCCCCCTCTCTGTCCCTCTCTCTCAGCAAAAAGGAAGAGAAAATAAAACATAAATACCGGCAAAGCAATGCCCTTTAACCAGTCGAATTTTTTTTAATTTTAATGAAGCAAAGTAATTATTATCGGACCAGAGACTTGTTTACTAGGGAGCTTAAAGGAGAAATATAAGTTAGAGTAATGAGGAGTTTTTCCCTGCCTAATTTATTCTGTTGTGTACAAGAACGCATTTTAATGGAGAAATGCGGGACTGAGCAAATATGCAGATGTATGTAAATAAAGGGTGCCTGGCAGTGTGCAAACACTGCTTGGCCCAGCCTATTTCGAAGGAAGAATTACACTCTGGATCCATAGGCACCTATTTAAACACGTATCTTTAGCTTGCACACGCAGAAGAGAAAACCCAAGGCATGGTAGATGCAAGGGGTTAGTTGAGTCAAAGTAAACTTTCAAATGAGAATAAGTGATGGGTGCAAGGGTGATAGTGGGGATATGGTCCTAGCTTTATGTAATATTTTTGAATATTTTATCAGAATTGCATAAGTTCAATGTAATAGCTTAAGAAGACTTAGGGGAAAAAAAACCCTTTCATCTTGCAAGTCTGTTGAATTATCTTTCTTGAAGCACATTATGATGAATTTTAAAACCCCACTACAGATCTCATTAGAATGAAATATACTTGGTATTTTCTGGTACAAAATTTAAGGTGGCTGATTCTCATTTGAAAATCTAATTATCTCTTTCCAATATTACAGATGTGAATATGAGTGACACTTTCATTAAAAGATAATTAACTAAAACTAGGAATAGACATACTTTTAAATACCCCCTACTGAATATCTGAATATGGAATATATATATATATATATATATATATATATATATATATATATATATATATATATTATCCCTTGCTACTCAGAGAGCATCTTGATACACTGCTACACTATAGGTCACAAGTAGACACTATCTATGTAATATTTCAAAAATAAGAATTCTAGAGAGAGGTGAAAGTACAAACCAAACAAGCTAAAAACAGGAAATACTTGCAATGTCCAGCTTCCTGGACAGGTGAGGTGTCAGCTGCTTTGAGCTGACAGGTCTTTGAAGTTCTGGATCGCCAGGATCTGCTTCAAAACCTTGTCTTAGGCCTTAAGCACCAAATCTACCAAATACCAACAAAAAGTTTTATCGCAGAATAACAGAGGCTGCAAACACGCATCTTTCTGGACCTGAAACATTGTGCTATCAGGGAACATTTGGAAAATCCTAGACCTCATGCAAATGACATTAAAAACCAAACAAAACACCTGGGAGGATAAAAGCATCGTCCTCAAAAGAGCAGACCTAGGCCCAAATCAGAAAAGCTGGTTGCCTACCTACAGCAGCTGGCTAAGGTTACAATGAAAGTCCAAAGGCTTGGAGTAGAGAATAAAACCTAGATATGGTCTTTATTAAGAGAGAGAAAAAAGAGCAAATCACCACCTTAGGAATCTGAAGTCGATGTATGTACTAGTATAGTATAAACCAGGGCTACTAAACGTTAACAGAAAGAAAATCATCTACCTCTCCAAAGACTCCATCCTATTTTAAACTTGTTTGGGAAGAATCTGCTCAAAGTGTATGGCTTTCTAAGATTTTTAAGTTACTTTGTTTACAGGCTTACCTTTGTACAGCAACTGTATCATTGGTGTGCTGTCTGATTGCACCTCAGTTGAGTTTATCCATGTGCTTTAAGAAACATACATGGCCACAGTGGTAAAATTTTAATTCTCTGTAACTTGGAAGTGAAGAAGGTGTTTATGTAGCATTGCTGTTTACAGAAAAACACCCCAGAGAGCAAAAATTCTGGCTTTAAGAAACTATTTGAGGTGTGTGTTGGGGAAGGGGGTGGGGGCTTTTAAAAAGACTGAGGGGAAATGAAGGCAGGGAGACTTTCAGGTTCAAATCAGAAAAGATCAAGCCCTTTGCGGGAGAGGGCTTCATGTACAAGCTCACTGATGGAAAAACCATTTCCTGCGATTTCAGACGGTAAATGCGTATGATGAAGGAAACACCTGAGAACAATAAGTCTGTTTCAGGCTCAGGTGAAGAAAGGGGTCTATTTCTGGCATGGAAGAATAGGGAAATGGTGATCATTTCGTTTTCAAGTTCTCCTTTATTTCTCTTGCCTTTTTCTTCCTGAAACATCATCAATAACATTAATGTCATTAATGTCAAAACACCAAACGTCAAATCAGGAAAACCATTTTAAAAATTTGGTGGCTATTTCTCCTCTATGCCCCCCATCCTTCTCTTTTCTTGGAAAATACATCCCTCTCTTTTCTTGGAAAATCTCTCTCTCTCTCTCTCTCTCTCTCTCTCTCTCGTGTGTGTGTGTGTGTGGGGGGGGAAGCGGTTATTGAATTCTAAGTAAGAAAACAAAAGGAAGGAGGATTTGTAAGAGGAGCGCCCACTTTTGCAATCCCTCTGCTAGCGAGTATTCCCCTCCTAGCTTGTGTGTGTGTTCTTTTTAATCATCTCTTTCTCATCCTCTTTCACCTCTTTGCTAAGAAGAGAAGCTGAGGTGAGGGTCGGGGGTTAATGGGCTGAGGGGATGGGGCAGAAAGGGACTAGCACGGAGTCAACAGTTTCCTCCAGGGCTCGGCCTTGGAGCGCGCCCGCGCGAGGAGGGTAGCTGGGGAGAAGCGGCTGCAGGTCTGCGTGGGGTGGGCCCGGAGGCGCGGAGCGCGGCGCCGCGGGCAGGGGCGCGGCGAGGCGGGCGAGCCCGAGCCCAGCCCGCGGGGCTGCTCCGGGGCGAGGGCGCGATCGGCCCGGCTCGCCCCGGCTGCGCCCCGGACCCTGGCGCCCTCCTTCTCGGCCCCTCGCTCCAGGAAACCCAGCTGCTCCTCTCGGGTCTCTGAGGACCCCTTGCCGTCAACCTTTGACCCTGGTTCCCCCTCACCCCCGCCCCCATTCTGCTGTCCCTAAACTCTGTGCGAACCCGCCGCCGCCCTCAAGGAACGTTTGGCTACTTTTTATTTCAAAGTGAAAGGAGCAGAGGTTTCCCTGCCGCGCCAAGAACTTTCTCTACACCCTCTTCTACACTTTCCAGGGCTACCCAGCCGAGCTAAGCCCATTCCGGGGCGCTCGGACCCTGACGCCGAGCTCCCATTTGGGGGAGAACCAAAAAGGGATACCAAGTGCTTAGGTGTTGAGTGTTGGAAGCAAGAAGTAATTAATATTGAGACAAAAGGTAATTTCCACTTTTAGACTTTTCCTTGGCGTATTTTATTTCCCAAATCTGTGCCGCGGACACTCTGGGCTTTACAATCTCTTTAAGGAGTCTTCCGCTGTTTGTTCCCAGATTCCCCCGCCCTGCCCTCACCAATTCAGTAACAAATACCCCACCTCCCTCTCCCTCACGTCCCGCCAGCTCAAGACCAAGCCCAGCCCAAGGGGAAAAGGTTCCCAGTCTTTTGACCGCGCATCCGGGGTCTATAGATGAGCTCAGTTTGAAACGAGGTATTACAAGATTTCAGCGTTAGGAACCCTTTATATCACCACAGACACTTTCAGATCCTCAGCCCCCCTCCTCCTTCCCTCTTTTTGTTGGGTCTTCTCCACCCGGGGGCTATTTAACAAAGGCAGTCTGTTAACTAACATTTTTAACTCAGCAACTCCTTTCCGAAACACACTTAAACTGATACCAATGTCTGTCATTTTGTGAGTGGCGAGGTGTCGCTGTGTGTGTGTAAGGGGGGGGACCTGAAGTTGTCAGTGAATCGGAAAGTGCAGGGCTTATTTGGGATGGTGTCACAAACACATTGTATTTACAGTGAAATAATTCAAGAAATAGTGTGGAAGAGTGCCCAATTTCATTACTACGAAAAAAAGTATATTTTTCTTAAGAACTCAAGAAGCGGGGGGGGGGGGGGGCGCGGGAGCTTAAAATATGACCTAACATCCAGAATGGACACCCTCTTTGATGGTGAGAGTGAGCTAGATGAAATGAAATGAAATTCAAAAAGGAAAGACATTTTGAGTGTGTATGTGTGTGTAGCATTTGTGGGCAGTTAAATCTGTCGTCCTCTGATTCTCTCCCCTCCCCCAACCTGGTTCTTATCTCCTTTGTGGTCTTTTTTGTCATAAAAATGCCCCCATCTTGATCCCGGTCTCTATCTGTACTTCCATGTTTCTGTATGTTTCTCTCTTTATAACTAAAGTCCCTTTTTGGTTTTTATTTGCAGTAAATCTGTTTTACCTTTTTTTTTTTCCTGGTGGTTCTGACCTGGTTCAACTTGTGTTGGGGGGGGAGTCATTATTATGTAAAGTTAGGCACAGGTAAGGTATGGAATGGGGAAAAGGGAGGAGTTATAGAGGGTTCGAGGAAGGAAGAATTAAGGGAGTGGAGAAGGGATGGGGGAAGGGGGAGAGAGAAAAGTCAGACACCCTCTGGCCTTTCAGAGGTCAGGGCTCAGACAGTGCTGTGACCTCCTTTCCCTCTAGGCAACAAGCCCAGTGTTTATAAACAAAATCAGAGGGACTCTCCCCAAACAATAGCACTTCACTAACTTCACAAGCACTTCTACAGCTCTTATGCAAATTAATAAGGACTCCTTATCACTTACCACTACACATCCCCCAACCCCCCTCAGCACATGTATTCACACTTAACAGCGCCCAGACCCAGGATCACAAGCACACCCTTCTCAAAACACACGGAGATATTTCCAGCAAACATATCCAACAAAAATTTTACGTTTCATCTGGGGAAGATCTCTAAGAGACAACGATGCAGATGGGACAAGATAGATAAGTGGGAAAAGAAAGAAAGAAAGAACTGAGATTTCACTGAATAGACGATAAATTTGTGATCTTTTAAAACCTAAAACATCTATATCTAGTCAAGGTAATGCTGTATAGACAATATACTAAACACTGGCCACTGAATAGAATTATTTGAAAACAGGACATTACATTCATCCCAGCATTCACATTTCCAAGACAAAAGTGCAAATCTTTATAATTGAAGAAAAGCCACCACCTCTATATGTAATGTCCCTAAATATTAGACACAAAAGCACCATTAAATCCCGCAGCAAACAAACAGCCCATCTGATCTAAGTTACAAAATGTATAATTAAATCCATCTTCAATTACAGAAGGCAGCTAGCAGAAACTAAATCAAAGATTTTGAAACAAATGTTGTTTGCCAAGGTACAGAAATGATAGCTTTACATTATATTGTAACCAAAACTCCATTTCAGGAATAAATTACAAGATAAGGGGGGGGGGGTAAATAGGTGAAAGCAAAAAAAAAAAAAAAAAAAAGAATTACATGATTTCAAACTTCTGCTTTAAAATGATTATCAGTGCAAGTCTAAGAGAAAAAGGTTAAAGAAGATATACCTCAGAGCAAAAAGATCATCTCCTTTTCTTCTTTGTCTATCAGTCCCCTGTTAAAGCATATGGAAAATGTTTTCAAAATGCCCAGATTTGGCACATTGTCATTGCAAAGAGAGGAGCGCAGTGATGCTGTTAGAGAAAATGGGAAATAAATTCAGGATTGGGTGCTGCCTCCTTCAATGCGGATTTATCTAAGTTTAATTTAATATTCCGCAATCACTGAATGATCGCATATAATTCACCAAGATTTTAAAGGGCTTTATTTAAATACCTTGAGCAACAAGAGAATGAAATTTAAACCATTGCTGCCATTGCTTATATTTTTTATTTTCCTATTAGAAGAGCTTTAACTGGCAATTTCTAATAATAAAAGGAAAAACGATAAAGGTTTGGATTTTTAAAAGGGAGAATGTTAAAGGAAAGCATTAGCTTTATTAAAATCATTCTGAACATAAAATCAAAAAGCACAAAATGGTTGTTTGTAAAACACTAAACCTTTAATCGATTTTATTGGCATTCCGATCGATTAGATAAACGGAAATCTATAGCAAACATCAAAGCATTTAAAACATTTTCTCTATCTCATTTATAAACAAAACTTTTCTTTTCAGCGGAAAAAAATGATTATCAAACGACTAACAGGAAATTCTTCAGATATCAAATTACGATAATAAAATTATTTCCACATGGAAAGGGATAATGACAATGATGATAGTAATTACAATAATGAATAATTCAACAACCCTTTGACATGTATGTTAGAACCTCCAGCAGAAACCGCTCTAAAGAGGGGGTACTTTAAAAGAAATACTTAATTTTTTTAAATTGAAGTGTAGTTGACAATACTTTATTTTTAAAGGAAATATTTTTTAGAGATAACTCTGGGGGAGTAGTTTAGGTGTGGCTGTCGGACTGGTGTTAATTTCCCTGCAATTGCAAACGAGTCCATTTCCTCGCCGGTGTTTTCCTTCCAAATTGATACTTCTTATTAGCAAAAATTAATATGCAAATGTCAGTGAGCCTTTCCAGGTTTGCAAACTTGTATCCGGACCTGTCTTCTACTTACTCTAAAAGGTGATTCTCAAATTATAGAGGGGGGCGAAGACTAGACTCCCCAAACCTGAATGTGATCACATATTTGATCTTTTAAGTGAAGGAAACCGATTTATTTGGAGATCTGAAAACTGCTATCCAGAGAAATGCAGCAATCAGACCTTATGGCATTTTAGCTGCAGCAAAAGGAAGTGTTGCTGTAACGGGTATTATGTTTATTTGTTAAAGAAAATCAATGAAAGTGGCTGTAAAGTAGTTAGTGAGGCGTGTGTTTGGGACTCGCGGTGAATCGTGACTCTGGCAGGCTGAAAGAGCAGCTCTTCTCCTTGCCAGAAAAGTCCCCGCGTCGCCCCGAGCCGGGGAGCGGGCTGTGCGGCACCTGGCTTCCAAGTCGCCGGTGCCGCCCCGCGGTGCTCTTGTCGACCGCCTAAGTCGCTCCAATTTTCTGCCCTTTTTGCCCTCTGTCCTAGCAGTTGCTCCTTCCAGTTGACCGTGGTGGCCTTCCCACGCCCTCCCTCAGCAGCACACACCTTTTTCCTCCTTTTCTCTTACTGACTCTGGTCGTTTCCTCCTTTACGCTACAGGTCTGAACTTCTGTACTTCTTTTCCTCCTATTGGAATCTCCCTCCTCTGAATCTCGAAGTCTCTTCGGTGAATCGCGGAATCTTTCTTTCCTACCCCGCCCCTCCCCCATTTCTCTCTCCTGCCAATTATTTAGCACCCGGGTCTTCTTACCCTCGCACTTCTATCCTCTCCTCCAGACATTCCAGAGAGTTCTCATCACACCAGAATGCACTTTTTCTTCTCCTCCTACTCCCCTTGGATTGGGGAAGGGGGGTGAGTTGAACTCCCAGGGGTTTTATTCTATTCTTTTAACAGCTTTACTTTCCCTTTTCTTCTTTGCGTAACCTTCACCTACCTACTAATTTATAACAGAAGCGGTTTCTTTCCCTTTCATTTCCTAGTTTACAGTTTCCGTCTGGGGCTGTGCACTGCACAGGCACCCTCTGGCTCCCCCCTCCCAGGCCGCCCCCGCCGGCCACCGGCCCAGGCAACTATTTTCATGTACTTGGTTGCGGTCTCACTGCACTTTCTCTCCTTGGAATAAGTTAGTTTCCATGATTTGAAGTTCTCCGTGGAGCGCCTCTTTATTTGTCAAGCTAGCTCGCTGCCCAATGAGGGGTGGGGTGTGGGGGAAGGTGTATCAGCCACTTAAATCCCTTTTAACAACCGTTTACTCCCAGTCCCACCACCCGCCCAGGTAATGTCTTGTGTGAATAATAACGAATTCTGGGAGATTTTCCCTCTCAGCGCGTGCAGATTGCTTAAGAGTTATTCCTGAGAGGGTCTCAAACCCCTTCCTTGTATCTTCTGGCTTCGAGTAGTCACCATTTCAAACCCCCCCCCCCACGCCTCTTCTCCTTCCCCCCCTCGCTGGCCGCCCTGGCTGCATGAGGGGAACGCAGTCTAAAGACCTCGTCCTCTCGCTTCTTGTTTCTAGCTGCTGCAGCTGCCGCTGAAATTCGCTGTGGCCGCTGCCTCTTCCCGCTTTAATCCCAGACCTCCAGTCATTGGGCAGCTCCTCAGAGGCAAGAAGTCAACACCATGGCAACCCGACAAGCCTATCAAATCACCGGCTAGCGTGACAGCAGCTACACTGCAGGCAGAAGTGGGCTGGGCGGAAGAGCAGAGTGGCCACTACGCTCAGGTACACAGTCTGGGAGTGGACAGCAACTGTCAGCATCCACGTTCTGGCTACACAGATGTGCACCACCGGGTTCATACCCTTACCCTATGTCCCCTAGTAGGTTTGGAGGACGAGGAGGAGGTGGAAGAGGAGGAGGAGGAGGAGGAGGAGGAGGAGGAGGAGGAGGAGGAGGAGGAGGAGGAGGAGGAGAAGGGGAGATACATAGAGGAGTGGAAGAGCTTCGGGAGAGAGTTTCAAGCTAAAAGTGGTCGAAGCCTTAGATACTGTAAACTAAAGACGCCTTGTGCCCCAGCAAGTAGATGAAACCAAGTCGCAATAACCTCAGAACCAGATTTAAAGGGTTTGCACAAAGGTGTGGGATATTTCTTCACCGGTTCTGTCACTTGCTTGAGCAAAATTAATGCAACATTGTGTTCTGGAGTTTCAAAAGTATAAAAGAAAATGT
Organism: Ursus arctos; assembly: GCF_023065955.2. NCBI lineage: Eukaryota > Metazoa > Chordata > Mammalia > Carnivora > Ursidae > Ursus > Ursus arctos. Next base: position 32,525,062 of record NW_026623078.1, on the reverse strand, counting down.
TACATTTTTTAACTTTTCCTGTCTGCCAGTGTTGGAGTCTGCAAAAAATATGGCTCGACATCAATTTCAGCTATGCTAATTGACTGCCTTGGAAATGACCTAAACTTTACCTGAAACTGCCTTTGCCTTGTTCTTTCCTAGAATGTGTACTATGTGTCATGTGTGTTCTAGATCTTCTCTAAAGAGAAGGAACAGAGGAGACTAGGAAATGGGTAACTAGGAAATCCCTGCATTCCTCTTGGGCCTACTTTGTCTTTGCATTTCCTTGATTTTCCTTGAACTCCCAGGTAGACAAATAGAAGAAGACAGGACTTTCACTAATAATTCAGAGCACTTTGTTAATTTACATGGTTTAGTTTGAAACTGGATTTTTCTTTTTCTTTTTTTTTATTTTGAAAGCAAACAATGTTTTTGAGAAACGTGCAACATATTTCTTATTAGCTTATACAAATATTCGAACAATAATACAGAATGCTATCATTGACCATGTATCACCCTCTATCACTTATCTCATAGTTGCTTTCTGAATTTGAGAGCACAAGTTTGTTGAAGTTGTATAGGGCAGAAAGAGAAATCCATTTAATAATGAGGTTAATGTGTCATATTGAAAGAATCTTGTACGAATTCTAAAACGTACCTTTAAGTCCACTCCACATAAACACAATTCACTAAATAAACAATTTTCATATTGATCTCACATTTTTTATGAAGAGGCCTTCAGTGTGTATTTAAGTTATACTTGGCATGCATAAAATACTAGAGACCTGGAAAAGGTTCTCAAAACAGCAATTGCAATATTAAGCAGAATAGGGTAGAGAGCCAATTTTTGTCGCTCTAAAGAGAAATTCAATGAAATCTTGAACTTCATTTCCTTACTTTCTCTATATTTCATTGTTGATGGATCCTAATATTAAAACAGTACCTTTTGAAAATATAATTTATTACATACCAAAAACGAGTATAATAACTGACACTGGAGAAACAGGTCATGATATACTAGAGAAAACTTTTGGATATAATGTGATTTTCCCTGCACTAAAACTCTAATAACATTCTGGTAGCATTTTCTTTTTCTGTGCTACTCTGCAGAGTCCTTCAATGAAGAACGGTCAAGCAGAGAGCTGAAAGTTGGTTGTAGTTTAAGTGGTTACGTCAGTGCCAAGTTATCGATATCCTTGAATGTTTTTGGCTAATTCACATTACATCTGACATGTACTGAGTGTTTACAGTGGGAAATGTAAGAAATACAGTACTATAATTTTAAATTAAAATGCATATATTTAATGTTATCTTTCATAGCCAAACTTGTAAATTTAAAATGTTTTTAAAGAGAAGTTAAATGAAGTATACAAAAATCTTTCAGTACATTTTGACTTCAGTAAGAATAAATGAACACAGGAGGTATGAGAACATTTAAAAGTTTATTATTTCATTTAATAAATGGTGTACCCTGACTTATTGAAAAAATTTAAATACCTTAGGATCTATCATGCCATATGTGATGGATGTGTGGTTATACTCATTAAAAACATGAACAGATACCATCATTCCAATGTTCATCTATATGTAATATTTCTAATTTTAAAAAGTTAAAATGAGATGAAATTAGTACATTATCTGTAAATGAAAACAAATATCTAAATTTCTAGATCCTTTAATTTTCTTAGAAATTGTTATTTCTAAAGTTTGCCATATATGGATTATTGAAAATTAAAACAATTTTTGCAAATGCCATACACATATTTATTTTTTAATTACAAATCAATTTTAGTGTCTAAATACCCTCAGATTATACACTAGATGACCATCTGCTTAAATATAGACTTATGTACATGCCACACACATGTTGCTAGTTAGCTCAACATTCAAATCTTTACATTCAAAGCTATTTTCTATACTTTTAGTGTTTTCAGTATAGATGTTCTTGGAAGGAGGACATTTCTCTTTTTTAGCCAATAAAAATAAGATAGTAGAATTAAATGTAGTTTAAATGCTAAATTAAAAAAAAAATCAGTGAAAGGATGCCTTGCTCATTTTCAGCAGAATGGATACCATCTCCATAGAGTTCATTCTTGACCTTACCTGAGTAAGTACTTTAACTTAAAGTATGAGATGCACCTAGAGGGGTAATACATTGAGCTTAATAGGAAGACAGTTAATAACCTTTTTTCATCCTCGTGCACTATCAATCATGGCTGTCACCAGTCTGCTGAATCAAAGCAAAAGTGTTCTTCACAGATGACTGATTAGAAACGCAAAATCACAAGATCCATCTTCATGGTCACTTTTATTATAGTCATTTTTAAACTGACAGCAACCTGCTCAGTTTCAGCACACTGGGCATCACAAATAGTGTCACTCAGTGCAACTAAGCATGAGAAGAGGTTGGTTGGATTATACTTAAAAATAATTAGGCCCTCAGCCCTTTGTGGAACCAAGAAAAAGGTATTCCTCTTTCCATGCCCCCATTCCCTCCTCCTATAACTTACTCTGATTCCATTGTATCATTAGCTTACCATCTTGAAGGGAGGCAATGCAGGGTGCAGTTTCTATCCTTGTTAATTACCTAGGAATTAGGGGATGAATATGTCCATTTGAGAGTTACAGAGAACTTTTTGTCTACTGCTTTTTGTCAACATCATGACAAACAACAACATTGCTACCCTTATGGTTAAGTTAAATAGGGTTCTTTTTATATAGAAATAGGTTTTTAGTTAAAGACTTCAGGAATCTAGGTGACTAGGTATTAGTGAAGGATTCTTGCTATAAGGAGCTTTCTGGTGGAGGACATATAATAGCATCACCTGAATGCTGTAGCACTGGAATTACTGAGGTTATAACTCTCCAAATGAATAATCTTAAAGGTGGTCAAGATATAAACTATTAAGTAGTGATATGAATTCTCGATATGCAACCCCATGTTTTCTCCTTTTCAGCCCTAGAGTATTGAAAAATGACAAATTTGAAAAACTAACAAGTAGATGTATGTAAAAATCATTCAGCTAGAGGGTTTGAAACAGTTCTGTCTGTGTCAAAGGGTGAGGAGCTTTGTCTTTACTTCAAGTCTTGATCTTTATGCTACAAAGATGATCCTTTCAGATTCATTTCATGATATTTTTATACATGCCTTTAGAATATTTTAAGATACTATAGGGTACTAATGATACAAATATTTACATGAGAAAAATTTTTAATAGAAACATTTAAAAATATGTTGTGATTCTTATGCCCGTATTGTAGGGTTCTTATTTCATATTCAGAAAGGAAAATCCAGTTGGATTTAAATTTTAATTTAGTAAATTTAACTCAAGTGTCCTATTTTAAATTTCTATACAGTCATCATTTCCTTTCATCCCAAATGTTCATTTTCTTGTTAACAGCAGAACACACACACATAGAGAGAGGAAAAGGAGAGAGAAAAATTTGTCAATGATATTTCTTTATATAACATAATGCCTTCATATTCATTTTCAAACATGTTTAATATTCTACCTTTAATACCTCTTTGTGAAGCTACCAACTCTTTTCCCTCGGCTCTCCCTCCACACACACATACACACACCCACTCACACACACACACACACAAACACACACACCTGTATTGCTTTATTCTAGATTACAAGAATGCTTTTCTTTTCTGCACAAAATGCATAGATAGACAAGATACATATAATGATATATCTGTATTTATACATATTATATAGCTGCACATATGGAATGGAATATATGTATTTTCCAAGGATATAATAGATGCATAAACGTACTCTCTATGTATAAGAAGGGTAATATTAATTTCCTTAAATATTGTGCTTTATATGTTTCTAGAGATATATGTATTTAAGATAAAGAAGTTATGAAATATTCCAATTAACTATCCAGTTCGATTTTATCTTTTTAAGCTAAATTTAATTGTCTTAGAATTTGGATAGATGTATGTGTTAGTTGATGTTTTAAAATATTTCCACCTTATAAAAATTAATAATGACAATACTCATTGATACATTCAATATGTAAAATTAGGATTAAATGAAATGTTTACATCCTTTAAAAGCTGTATAATTACATAGATGACAATGTAAATCACCTTAACGGGTTCATATTCAGTTTACTTTAACGATAAAAATGTAATTTCTCCTGACAAAACGTGTGTGTGTGTGTGTGTGTGTGTGTGTGTGTGTGTGCATGCACAGGTGTGGATGGGTACTTAGTTTGGGTAAGTTTATACTTTTAAAAAAGATAAGAATAGAATTCTTATTTTAGAATTCTTATATTAGAATTCAATATTCTTGTTTTTAAAGCTAATAAAATAGAATTCTTATATTAGAATTCAATATTCTTGTTTTTAAAGCTAGTTTTTAGTGTGAAACGTTCTTTCTGCTTAGGTTCTACTAGCCAGAATATTTATGGAAGAGAGATTTATTTGAGATACCTGGACTCGGTGTGGCACTTTTTGCTACAAAACTAATTCAGTGAGATGATATGCATGCTATTTGGCATCATCTTGGTAATCTATGCAGCCAGTCACAGTGGATCCAATATGAATTTTTAATATGCATCATAAATATAAGCACTTACAAGGCTTATAAAAATTGGAGATCTAGAATCATATTTTCCTCTATAGACAGGTCTTAAACTGAAAACAAGTTTTTCCTTTATATTTGAGAAACTTAATCAAAACTACTTTTTAAAAAAGTTAGTTGGTTTTGGAAGTTACTATAAAACATCTTCGTTTGAAAATTTTATGTTTTGACATAATTTGAGAACAAAACTCACATTTTAAACTTCATGGATAATTTTAAAAGTTTTTTGGAAAAAATCAGCATCTTAATTTACGTGAAATGTTTACCTGACTATTTTTTTGCTGTTAGTTTTAAAAACCTGTATTGTTTTGTGTGCATTTGCTTTATTGAGACTGTTCTAACGTTTGACTATGTAAATCACACAATTTGATTGAATATAAGAATATCACATGATAAATGGACTAGCATGAAGCTCTTATAATTTAGTTGTTAGAGATACACTTTATACATAAAAACATATTCATCAAAGAATATTTTGAACAAAATAAGACTAATAATGTTTATATATTTCGGTTTGGGCTAGAATTTGTATTGTGTATTGCATGTAACATATGATATATGCATACATATACACAATTACACCTAAATACTATCATATCTAGATTATTGACTTCTTTAAATGGTAAAATGCTGTCACACACAAATATTGCAATTATCTTTGCCATGCCTGCATTTATGCAACCTGAATATGCAATTATGGCATTTCTCTTTCCTGGAGTATGATTTTCCCTTGGTACTGGAATTGTTTTTTGTTGAATCTTTGTGATTAAAAAAAAGCTGTTATATGAGTGTCAGTTTGCAATAAATGTGTGAGAAGATGTACGGTCAGGATAGACTGGCCATCTCTTAGCATGTCTTTTCTACCTGGGCTTCAGAGCTCTAGCTCCCAACTAGTGATATTTAAGGAGAAAAGAAATGAAAGCAAAGGTCATACAAAAATCACCTTTAACATTTTATAGTAAAAAAAGGGAAAATATTGAAATATTCACAATAATTTGTTACATAATTCCATTTTGATTGCTTTCCTATATTAAATTTCAAAATGCTGTTATTTGCTATCATTCAACTAAAATTGTTATTTGGTTCAACTCTTTTTACTCACAAAAAAGATATAGTTCTTAAAAACCACCAAAACTGAAATTATTATTTTCTCTACCATTCATATTCCCCAAAGCTTTCTGCCACTCAGCCACTAAAGCTGGAAGATGCATTTTATAACAAATAGCCTATTTTGATCCCTACGCTTTCTTCTTACCTTGAATTTCAGTTTGCAAAGAAATATGCAAATTGATTTAATGACAACTTTTCAAAATGCACTCCAAGATGTTAGTGATGTTTTCAAGTAAAAAAATTTAGGATAGTATGATATAAAGATCCCTTTTTTGATAGCTAAAGCTTTTATATGTAAACCTTCACTTATATATTACCCAACCACTGAAGAATTTTAATGTCTTGCAGTTCATTTTGCAATATTTGCACAAACATTCAGAGTAGTATTATGTTGCTTAGTTATTTCATTATATTATATTTCACATTTAGATTTTCATTTGAATTTTCCTGTTTTCAACATTTGGATATCATCTCATTAACTATCATAAACCAGTAGTTTAAGGAGGAGTAATTCTGAAATGTAAACACCCCTTCTAGAATTTTACAGCATTGCTATGGAAGAGAAAGAGGGGACTAGCATTACTTTCCCCCAAACATTTCCCTGTTATGATTATAAGAAAAGATCAGATGCTGTGGCAATTTTTTTCATATGTGATCTTTCTTTAGAATTATTTTCAAAGTCAACTGTCCTTAGACCTTATTTTCATCTCCAAAAAGCATTAAGTTTGCTTCTTTGTAAAATATTTCTTCATAACATATCTTAGTTTAATTCACTTTTAGCAAAAGAAACACCCAAACTCAATCTGGAGACCTCCTTCCAACATAATTTAGCTGGACCTTTTCTTAGTAAAGGTTTTCTGGTTTTCATTTTCACTTCATATTCTCAAATAAAAGATCCTTTGTTGTCTACCATTTGATTGGACTTAATGAAAAACACTCCATTTTAACTTAACAGTATTTCCTTTTGAATTTATTATATTTAAGAACACTGTCAAAAATCAAACATTTAATCTCAGGTTTTTATATTTCAAAATATATTACTATCACATGGCTCAGTGAGGTGATGTAAAAAGTACACTGAAAAGATTTCAAAAAGGAAAGCAAAAGCGAAAAAACCCGGCTTCATTTTAATATGAAACTAAATACTATAGCTAATGTGCAGACTGGGTACGGCAGCTGACTGTAAAGACGAGCATGTGACAGGGTGCCAACAGCAGAATTGTGCAGTATTGACTAAATGAGCTTCACTGATTTGTATTGAGGCTAATATCTTCTTTAAACAATTCCGTGTAAATTGTGCGTATAAAGTCATTGGAAGCTATTTCTCAGGACAGCCTCGCTGGCTAGCTACCTGCTGGAGTGAGGAAGATAATCAATAGGAAGAAATAGAGCTGAGCATGAGCCTGGGAAGCTTCAGAGCAGTTAATGCTGATAAAAGTAGATGATGTCAATATTTGGGAATAGCACAACTCTAGGATAATAGACAAAAGAGAAGTGCATATGTTGTAGAGTGTTCAAACAGGGGCAAAATTAAAGCCTAAGTGGCAGATGATGCCCTGGGCTGCAAAAGACATTATTTATTACAGGTATTGTGAAATTTCTACTGAAATTCAAACAGAGCGAGATGTTATATGAAAAAGGTACCTAACTTTTATCGGAAGTTTAAATACCCATTTCCATTTCAATGGTCAATAGGTTTCTGCCTATGCTTGGTATAGGATAGACAGTCCTCCAAACATTTGGCAGATATATATTTTTACATATGTAATACTGCATATCTCATTAAGAAATTGCTTTTAATTCTTTAAGTTGCTTCCAAGATATAAAAAAAAAATAACACATACAAGATAAAATGAGAACAGGCTGTCAGTCAAAGGGGATGCCAAACGTACAAGCAAACCTAATTGTCTTTGCATATGCTTGCGTGATTATAGCAGGCTCCTTATCTGCTAAAGGTAGTAGACTTATTGCAGGTGAGGTAATGATATATTTCTACTAATTTAATACTGAAAATCAGTTTTCCTCTGGCTGTCAGGCGATGAAATTTTGTTCTTCTGTGCTGATCTTTCTGTTGATGTATTATGACATAGTCTGTCAACATGAACAGATATGTGAAAGGAGATTGGGTGACTGAGACGTACAACCTGCATAGAACTCTTCTTGAATTTTAAGCATGTTATCATGTTTGGGTACAACAAGTAAGGCTGTACTTGCTTTAAAATGCTGTATTTTTATATAATTTAAGCCCAAGCAAAAACAGGTGGACTATGACAAGCCTCTAAACCGGAAATGAGTGAGCCAAATCCAAACCACGTATTTCAGAACACCTTTTAAAAAGCTCTTCCAAGTCCTAAGTTGATTCCTTTAAAAAAAAAAAACCCAAAAAACAAAAAAACACCATTTGCAAAATAGAAAAGTTTCTCGACAGAGGAGAAATCAATTCATACACGTATGATTATCAAAGGTAGCCATTTTCTCCCAAATTAAACAATTCCACAACTGTTACATGCTTTTATTGTCACAGATGTTTTTATTGTTTGGTGTCAGATATCTGGATTATATCAAGCACATGATTCTGAGGTTAGGTAAAACAGCCACGCCTGATAGTTTTTACTTAAAAGCAGGCTAACAAATGCTATTAGAAAAGGAGGCACGTTGATCTAGCACCTAACATTTTAAACATTGCTTTTACCTATAAAAATACAGAAATAAATAAATTTTACCCCTGCTTTTCATTTTATGCTTTTCTTTGGGGGGAATAACTAGTTATTCAGAAAAGAATGTTTTGTCTTTTCCAAATCACACATTGCGGTGACTAACCCAAGATGCAGGATTACAGTCAAAATCATTTCAAATTCCAAATATATAATCTTTGTAAGCTTTCTTACAAATAAAAATATTTGCTCAAAAATGCTAGTAGTTGTCATACATCCTATCCTTTTATCTTAAATACAGAGAAATAAAAGACCTTTAGTCATTATTGAATTCTAAAGAAGGTTTCATTTCAAATAAAGTATGAATTTTGATTTAGAGACACAGAAAAAAATCCTTTAAGATCTATACTTCAACTAATTTGTTAATCTTGTGCCACTTTCAGCATTTGTCACACATATAGACCAGGAAATTGGCTCCATCTCATTCTAGCTCTGTATTGAATTAAAAACCTCTACTGCAAAGAAGAGCATGATGTGGGGAAAGAATAAATTTAGTTCTTTCTTTAGCAATGCACATATATTTCCATACATTTCACATCCTAAGGGAGCCTATGAATGCATTCAATAAATACAAAACTATAAACTATAATTCCAGAAAAGGCAAAGGTTTACATTTTTTTTTCTGATTTTAATATACCGTTTAAGTTTGAAGACTGAAAATTAAATACTTTTATGCCTTTTATTTTACTTTTTTTTTTCAGTAGACACCTTCACCGTTAGAAATAAATCTATAATAACGAATCTTAGTTGCTTCTTCCACTTGGATAATGTTAACATGTTTAGATCAAAGCAAATTAAATATCAGTAGCAGCAAATTGAGAAAAAAATGTTTTCTGCGATTTGAATCAATGTTGCATTCAATTCACTAAAGTCCACCTTGGGTAATGTAGTAGACGTTATATGCAAACCATATATGTGTGTACAGTAAAAGGAGTGTCCATTCCTATTTCATATTATAGACTAATAGCAAAGGTATTTTTCAATGAAGTGTGATAATAATGGGGTGTTTTTCAGCATGATGGGTGCATGTATATTAAGATTTTGTGAAAATGAAAAACACCCCACAGGTGAGGGTGAAGGATATTACCAACTCTTGATATAGACTCGCTGTATGTATAGTTCACTATGCTTTCAAGTATTTGAATCTGTGACTGCATTCTGAGGCGACAGTGCAGTGTGGTAGATTTATGATGGCCTCACGGAAACAGAGCTAGCAAAGATTATGGCATACTTGTTTAGAAAAACGGTGAGCTGAAGGTTCCTGATTTACACTGACATATATCTGGATGAAACCATAGTTTGCAAATTGCCTTGAGGAGTCATCTTTTATTAAGTGTTTGATAGGTATCAAAATGTACATATCTATTTTAAAACAGATCAAGAATGCTGATATTATATTTGCAAGGATTCTCTTTTATAGCTGTAGGTTTAAAATATTTTTACATCTACATTTCTATCTTCTAAATAACAAAAGTAAATATCCAGTAGGAAAAATCATGTCATGTTAAGAAATACATTTCATAATATTGAAAAACTGAAAGGCCCAATAATGTGAAAAAAAGAGTAAAATTTCACAGTAAATCGGGATATCAATTACGAGGTTCAACGTCTTTACAGCATTTGTTTTTGGTGTTGTTTTTTTTTACATTTATATTCTTATTCAAGGATAAAGAAATAACCTTTAAAGACCTTGCCTAAATTAGTCAACTTACAACCTATCACTCCTTGACTCCTTCCCATTTTAAATGTTTAATAAACGTGGTCTTCATTTGAAGGATGCGGCTGTTTCTCCCTTATTTTATTAGGCCAGTGAAGATACTCCTTCACTGAATTCAGAACTGAAATTGTGAGCCGATATGCTCATAGACTTTTTTCCTATGGGAAGTCTTATCTGTAAATGATCAGAAATGACAGAATGCATGACACAAACTTGTAATCATTCTGCTCTGCATTTCCAATTTCTGTGACTGCTATTCCTTGCTGTGCCCCTTTATTTTTGTAACAGTCCATAGTGTCACAATTCATATTTAGGAGAACCACATTTTCCCCCCCAAATTCCACAATACCAATTTGTATGCTCCTACTTAATCTGTGAAATAAGTGTTTGGGAAAAGATGAGTGGTTCACAATTAAATAACAGCTTTGAAATTGCTGGAATCACAGCTCCTTCCAAATCTTCATCCTCTTGGTTCCATTACCCTTGTATTTTACAGCTTAGGATTTTGGATGTTTAATGCTGGTATTGTGTAAAGTGGGTGTTCCTAGAAGTCACACTTAAGAATTATTGTGTGGCCCAACTGCTTCAGGGCATAAAATTTCTCTAAGAGACAGCAGCTGACAGATTGGAAGAAACTGACTCAAAGTGTCAGATAACTTTTAACTTCTAATGTTGAGTTTTCAAAGTATCTTTTGGGTCTCTGTTCGGGATTTAATAAGAACAAATGGAATGCACAGGAAGCACATATTTCTACTATTGGCCTGACCTTTTTATCATAGCTCAGGATACTTTAAAAAAATTGTGGTAAAAAAAACATGATATCTACCCTCTTAACAAATTTTAAGTGTATAGTACTCTACTCTTAACTATGGGCACAATATTTTACAGCTGATCTCTAGAACTTTTTCGTGTTACTAACTGGAACTTTATACCCATTGAACAACTCCCCATTTCCTTCTCCCCACCACCCTTCCCCACCATTTACTCTCTGTTTCTATGAGTTTGGCTATTGAGGTGTCTCAAATGGAATCACGAGGTACTTGTCCTTCTGTGACTGCCTTATTTCACTTAACATATGTTCTCAAGATGCATCAGGATACCTTTCTGTGTCTAATATTATCCTCCCCTTCCTTGGAGGGTCCCAGAGAAGGGGCTCAGTTGGAATTTCCACATGAAATAAAACAGTTCATTTACTAAGAGATTGCAGGAGAGAGAAGGGGAGGGTCAAAATAGGAAAACTGTTTATTTCTCACAAGACACAGGTACGGAGAGGTTGATAGACACCATTCTATTTATTTATTTATTTATTTATTTATTTATTTATTTATTTATTTGACAGAGAGACAGACAGCCAGCGAGAGAGGGAACACAGGCAGGTGGAGTGGGAGAGGAAGAAGCAGGCTCCCAGCGGAGGAGCCTGATGTGGGGCTCGATCCCAGGACTCTGGGATCATGCCCTGAGCCGAAGGCAGACGCTTAAAGACTGAGCCACCCAGGAGCCCCGATAGACACCATTCTTATCATCTTTTTTTTTAAAGATTTTATTTATTTATTTAACAGAGATAGACAGCCAGTGAGAGAGGGAACACAAGCAGGGGGAGTGGGAGAGGAAGAAGCAGGATCCCAGCAGAGCAGGGAGCCCGATGTGGGGCTCCATCCCAGGACCCTGGGATCACACCCTGAGCCGAAGGTGGACCTTAACGACTGAGCCACCCAGGCGCCCCAATTCTTGTCTTTGTTGACGATGTTCATCACGTGGCAGGCATAGTGGTGAGGGCTTTATGTACATTGTCTTATCTGTCTGCTCAGCTTCCCACTGAGGTAGGTACTGTTATTAGCCCCACTTTACAGATGAAGGAAATCAAAGCACAGAGAGATGAAGTAACTTGCCCAAGTCTTCAGAGCAGACCAGTACTACAGACGGGATCCAGCCTTCGCTTCGAGCAATTATGCTGCTTTCCTAGTAGCCGCTTGGTAAACAAATGTTCTTTTCTTTGAATACAAAGGAATAAAATAAAGTCTATATCAGTGAAGGAGAAACATTTCTTCATTCTCTTAAGAAATAAGAAGAAAGTACTCTTGGCCAAAGTTAGCTGACTGTCTAGCTATTTTGTTCCGAAGAAGGATAAATGTATAGGAGATGGATACACAGTCCAGGGTGTGGATGTCAGAAAGCTTGATGTGGCAGGTTTAATCTTTGAGGTTCTTTTTGTTGAGATGGTGCCATAAATTTCACTCACAGGTTTGTAAAAGATGCTCAAATTTGTAAAATCCAAGTATTCCGTATGAAAATATTTGTTTCGACTGACATGTTTCTGTGACATTAATGGGACGTATTTATCGTGAGGTCCTTTCCAAGAATATTCTTTAGTTGTGGTTGTTGCATTTACATATCATTGTATGAGATCAAGTATAAAACTATGGTACTGTGCGAGAATTTACTGTTTTTCCGTCCTAGATCAGATTTAGTGCTTAACTTCCTATGCTCTCATTTGTGATTGCTTGTATTATTTTTGTTGCATTCGCTTTTACTCAAAAAGATATTTGCTAAAAATTGCTTGTTTTATTTATTCATAAAGGTTACAGATTATATGAAAATTGGCCATACCCATCAAACCAAATCCCATCACAGGTATGTACTCTGTTGTGGATAACATAAGTATGTTGCTTCAATAAAAAACTACAGAATTTATGTATGTATAGAGAATGCTTCACAGATAGTAGGGGCTCATTAAATGTTAACCGGATAAATACATATTTGTTTTGATTAAAATCTTATTTAAAGAGGCCACAGGTCTTTGATCCCAACATTGGTCATTCAGATAGAGTAAGTTAAAAATTACTTTGTTTTGGTTTGTTTTGTTTTCCTAGGGTGCTATGAAGACCAGAATTAGGCCAGTGCAGTTTCCTGGCCCCTATTATGGTGGAGCCAGAGAACGTCAGAAAGGTACATAATTATCACTAAGCAAACAACAGAGCAACGTATGTAAGACTGGAAGCATTAGAATCAGGGAAAAAGGGGTTTGAATTCTAGCTCCAGTTGATACGGTGTTGTGACCCTAGACCAGTTATTATCTCTTCAGAACAGTTTTCCTTTTGTATAAAATGTAGATTATAATACCAGAGAGAGACACCTCAAGTGATGGTTTTTAAATATTCTGTGAAATAGCACAGGACCTGGTACCGTGTAAGTCCTCAGCAACCATTACTCACCATGATAAATATATAGGATATTTTAATGTCTCTAGGTATATATTGATTTGCTATTTGAAAAGTTCTAGGTTTGGCAGGTTACACTAACGGATGATATTTCAAATCAATAACTTTGAGGATTCTCTCAAGAATCAAAGGAAACTCAAATCTGAGAGAAAAAATTTGAAAAACAGACGTAATTCAGAATATTATGATTATACAAACTTGTTGAGTTTATAAACATTAAACTTTAATAATTTGGTTTTATATGTGGTAGAAATAGTCTATAAACAAAATATAAAATTAAGTAGAATTTGCTTTTCATACTTAGCATGGGATTCACATTTTTGAACTGTGCTGTGGCTGCTATGGTGAATGAGATACTGTCTCTATATTTAGGAAACTTATAGCCCAATGGGATATTTATTGACCCAAATTATGATGTAAGAGCAGTAGGGGAAATAGTAATTCCATGAAACTAGTTGGAGAGTGTAAAGTCAGGCATTTAATTTATGTCACGGACTACTGAGAATGCCACGCTTTTTTCCAAATCTTTGAAGGCGCTGCATCTGTGACTATTGTGTATACACGCATGTGTGTGTGTACATGTGTGGGTTCATGCATGAGAAAACAAAACAAAAAGTCCTCTTTTATTTCAGCTCTCATTGCCTTGTTTGTAGGAAGAGACATAGTGTTTTCCTCTCTCACCCTTAAGTGAAGAGACTGTTTCCCTGAAGGAACAATTAATTACGTGCATGCATAAGCTGACATGTAAGACTTCTATAATGCAGTCACCAAAACAGCGAAATCATTCATAAATAGCAGAATCTCTTCCACAGAAGAAGTTAATATTTATGATAAGTTTTCCACTTTTTTTTTTTTTTCAAATTTGCTGCTTTCTTTCAAAGTCTGCGGAGCAGGGCGTACATAATTTTAGAAGACAAAAAAAGCAGAAATCTTTCCCTTTAACATTGACAGAAATAATAAATATCCCATCTCTTCCTTGTCCTTTGACTTGGGTGACTTGTGCCCTCGTGTGTGACCACAAGGCTCCCCTTCTGTTGACAGTTACAAGCCAAGGATAGATGGTTTGCTGGACTGCATGCACAGTTCAGAGAAGCCGGGATGTTCGCGATGATTTGGGCTGCAAAACTGTACCTGCATGGGGCACAGTATAGCCAAGTGCTGGACCCTTGGATGAAACAGCAAGAATGAGCACTCCTAAATCTTCTACCGTATCTCATTCATGAACGAAATGAACCTGATGAAAAATAAATTGAAGCTTCGCGTCTATCTTCACCATAGATCATTACTTAGGACTTTCTAAACTGCTGAAGACAAAAAAAAAAAAAATAAATAAAATAAAAAAAAATCTTGTACTAGTTTATTATTGTTGAAATTCAACAGAATTTTCATAGTCTCTAAGCTGTCTTTAGTAAATTTTCTGAGAGCTACTCGGCATTATTTTCTATTCTAATTTGGTATTAAGGTTAAAAGCATGACTGACTGCCATCTGTTATCACAGGTGTCATGTGATGGCAATGTTGGTCCTTGTATGCCAAGGCAAAAAGAAGCAAATCTGTAGTACCGACATCCTCACACTGAAGTGTTGCTCTTTAAATGTAACCTCAGGATAGAATTAAGGTGGGATAGTTTCCAAATCTGTTGAACATCATTCGTTCCTAGCCCAAAAGCCCAAGATTAAAGTATGCGTACATGCTAACAAGAGAAAGGAAACCAACAAGAAAAAAGAACGTGAGCAAAGCTTTGTTAACCTTTTTTAGTCTTTTCATTAGCGGATTTACTCAATCAGTCATATAATTAACATATCCTGGGTGCCCACAGGGTGCCTGAAATAGAGGCACTATACAACTGGGGGTACAGAGCAGGACAAGCCTGCAATTCCTACCTATTAAATAGAAGTGAGACGAACATTTAATGCTGGTACGATGTGATGTACCAGGCAAAGTTTCTTAGAAGAGCTAAACTGAACTGGAATTTGATGTGTAGACATTGTGTCATAAGCATATTTCCAAGGTACTGCAGACTTTTTATTAATTTGTACAGCTTAAATGTATTCTATCTTAACCACTCATGCTTTTAAACTTTTAGATTGTTTCTGAACTTTGGCTATTATGGAGAGCATTATTATTTAAACAGTGGAAATTTGAAGAGTGCCTCAATGTCCAATAATAAACGGTTAAATAAATCATGGCATGAACATACAGTAGAGGACTATATAACATTAAAATGATTCTTGTCAACACATTTTAATGATTTAAATGAAAAGGCAGACCAAAGCTGTATTATGCACACATACATTTATATATTAAGAACTTCACAACATAAAATTTTGTATTCGTGCAAAAATATCAGGAAAATTTTACCAGAATTTTATCTGTGGTTAATTCTGTATGAGGGGTTATGAATGATTACTAGAGTGGTTTTTTTTTCCTTTTTATTCTCTGCCATTCGAAGTTTTAACATTTATTTATTTATTTATTTATTTATTTATTTATTTATTTATATATATATTTATTTATAGTGTGTGCACTGGGAGAGGTGCAGAGGGAGAGGGGAAGAAAACTACCCGCTGGGCTGGGGGTTGCCTGGCTCCCGGCTGGGGACTCAGTGCTGGGGCTCCATGTAACCATCCTGAGATCATGAAACCAAGAGTCGGTCAGCTCAAGCGCCCCTAAAGTTTTTCTCTAAAGATCATGTCTTGGGCGCCTGAGTAGCGCAGTCGTTAAAGCGTCTGCCTTCAGCTCAGGGCGTGATCCCGGCGTACCGGGATCGAGTCCCACATCGGGCTCCTCCGCTATGAGCCTGCTTCTTCCTCTCCCATTCCCCCTGCTGTGTTCCCTCTCTCACTGGCTGTCTCTCTGTCACTCTGTCACATAAATAAATAAAATCTTTAAAAAAAAAAAAAAAAAAATAAAGATCATGTCTTATTTTAGAATCAGGCTGAGCCTATATGCTTACTATATGTTTTAAGAAATTTGATTTTGAATTAAAAAGTGAATATTTTATAGTTTTGAAAGCTATTTCTAGTTTTTTCTCTGGATGATTTTTATCAACTTAAACAGGCACCAGGAATAGCAATAACACTAGCACTGAGTCAAAATAAAACCAAAAAAATACTTATTAAATCATAATAACTAAAAATACCTCATTGCTGTTTTAATTTGCATTTCTTTACTAGAAAATGCCTTGTTTATTTTTCCCTGTTTGATTTCTAATTTCTGAAAGATATTTCCTTTTGCCTTAACTCTATATAACATCCTTTGTCTTTATTTCTCATTTTCTTCCCTTAATAAGAATTCTTTATATAACATTAACATTTGATACAGATATTCTCCTTTGGCTCTGTTCTTTTTTATTTTATGCTGTTTACTCTTCGGCAGTTTTAATGGCCAAATTTGTTAATATTTTTATTTGTGATTTTATTTATAATTTCAAATTTTAAAAGTTTTTACCTCTTTAGAGTTAAATAAATATTATATTATTTTTGTTTAGTCTTGCAGTTGTTTGGCTAGTGTTCTGTAGTTTTTAATTGACTATTTTAAATTAGCATTTATAGAGTATTGTTTGTTATATTCGCCTGCATTTTTTCAAATGCTAATAAATGGTCCCAACACAATTATTTTCATTTTTATGATGCTCCCTTTAATTATATATGTATTTTCACATGCATATAAACATATATAGGTTATATATATATAGAATATGTGTGTATTAATATGTGTGTATAGCGTTATTTTTTTTAAAGATTTTTAAATTTATTCATTTGAGAGAGAGAGAGAAAGAGCTAGCAGGAGCTGTGGGGGAGGAGCAGAGGGAGAGCAGACTCCCCACTTAGGGCTCCCTCCTAGGACCCTGGAATCCTGAGCCAAAGGCAGAAGCTTAATCTATCTGACTGAGCCACCCAGGCACCCCTATAGTGATATTCTTGAATTTATTATTTTATTCTTTTAGTTTGTACATCTGTCTAAAAGTTTGTGCATCAGTCTAAAATACACTGTTAATTAGACTTGCTTTAATCTTAATGAATTGTGTAGTTTATATGTTTGTATACCCTCATTACTCCCCTTTTCATACATCTTAAAATATTCCCTTTATTTTTCTAAATTAATTTTACTACTAATTTCTGTCATATTCCAAGAAGAAAAATCCAAAAAATTAAGGCTATTTAAGATTAAGAATTATATTAAATGTACAAATTAATTTAGAAAAATTGAATAACAGGGGCGCCTGGGTGGCACAGCGGTTAAGCGTCTGCCTTCGGCTCAGGGCGTGATCCCGGCGATCTGGGATCGAGCCCCACATCAGGCTCCTCCGCTGTGAGCCTGCTTCTTCCTCTCCCACTCCCCCTGCTTGTGTTCCCTCTCTCGCTGGCTGTCTCTATCTCTGTCGAATAAATAAATAAAATCTTTAAAAAAAAAAAAAAAAAAAAAAAGAAAAATTGAATAACAAATAATTATGGATAACTTAATAATTTGCTTGAACACAACTGAATTTTCTGGCTCAGATCAAGGAAGAATGATAATCCCTGCGGAGGCATGGATGGAAACATAATTCCCCAAACACCTGTATCTTGGCTTTTTCCCTCATAAGGCTCTGAGAAGCAAGTCACCCTCCACAAAAACACCAAAACTTACCATCTCTGTGTTGCTAATGTTTACAAATAAATTCTACAGATGGGAGTAGTTCCCCTAAACATTAAAATATTTAAACAATTAAAGATGACTTAGGTTAACAAACATCTTGAGGAAAAAACATTAAACCTAAAAGTCCTTCTTATCTCATGAACAATAATGACTTGTCAGATTTCCTAACACCTGAGATTTCAAAATAAGGGTGTTGATTAGAAAGAAACTGTTAATTCTGGGCCACAGGTCAGATGTGGGAAAAATGGATCTAATCTGTATCATAAATTTAGAACTTCAAGTAGTCTAAGGGACTCAGAGCGTCGGTGGAGAGAAGCCTGTGGAAGAGTTGTTAGCAGGCACCGTTTCTCTGTTGCAATGTTGTGTGGGGGCCACATGTATGCAAGGTAGGTGTTTATATTTGAGCCATATCAGTTCATTCCTTGATTTCCCATTTTCTCTTTATCCTAGTTAAGATCTCTGCCATATGGTGCCCTGTATCTTAGACCCAACCTCCTCTTGAGTCTATCTTCTTAGAGGCGTGATTATTGGTGGCTTTCTCTGTGTCATTTGTTATACCATACTATACTTTGTGACAAGCACTAGGTTGCATATTTCACATATGCTATTTTATTTACTCCTCAGAACAAATCTGAAGAGTATATAGCATTCTGGATTCCTACCTAATTTTTACGAGTACTCTTGTTTCCCATCTCCCTCGGAATTTACAGTTTTACTGTCTGTGGACAACTTTCCAGGTGATCTCTATAGCTCCATTGAACCTCAGAATCTACATTCCTTCATTAGATTCCACCTGCTAGTATTGCCAATAAACGGACTCTGTGAGTTTTGGATAAACTGGTGCTCTCTCCATGGTTAGCATTTGGATCTCGGTCATAGTTTGCTGTCTTGTCTTGTCTGTCTATCCATTGGTCCAACTCTCTATTTAATATGTCAACAAAGATAAACAAAAGGAATCCTAATTCTGATGCTTTCAAAGACCCATAAGGAGACAGTTCTTAAATTCAGTGTTGATACTAACACTGAAAAATGTGACCCCTTTCTAGTGTTCATAACTGGAGCTTCTTGAACAAAATGATTACAAGTCAGGTGCATGTCTATTGTTCCTATATACCTATGAATTTAGCCTGATACAGTTTCAATACATTACAATGTACTATAGGTTCTTAGTAAATAATCATTGATGTTACCAATGGAAAGACATTCAGGGGGAGTAGGAGAAAACTAAACCTCAGGAAAAAGAGTGCTAGACTTTGAGTAGGATACCATGATTCAATTTTTGGGTATATTCTATATTGGGTGAGTATCTGGGAGAGTTTTTTAAACCTTTTGAGTGTTTGTTTCTTTATGAATAAAATATGGGTTGTATTATTAACTTATTCATAAAATCTACAAAACTATATGTAGAAAAGACTATGAATTCAGGCACAGAGTAGGAGATCAGATCTATCGGAAAATAGATGACACATTCAAAGGGACAATTCATGAAATTTTTGAAAAAGATTTTATTTATTTATTTGTCAGCGAGAGAGAGAGAGAGAGAGAGAGAGCACAAGCAGGGTGAGCGGCAGACAGAGGGAGAAGCAGTCTTCCCGCTGAGCAGGGTGCCTGATGTGGGACTCATCCAGGACCGTGGGATCGTAACCTGAGCCAAAGGCAGATGCTTAACTGACTGAGCCACCCAGGCATCCCCAGTTAATGAAATTTATTGGAAGAATTCATTTACAAAGTACAGACAGGTTTAGGAGAAACTGACAAGAAGGAAGCTGTTGCTTAGGTCATAAAGAGCAAAGGGAGTCAGGAGTTACTGGAACATGGGAGAAGAGTTCTACCTATAGGAGAGAGCTGCCTTACAGGCAGCTGGCTCAGGTAGGGTAAGCAGCAGCTACAACCTCTTACTTCATGCCAGTACCATTACATAAGCCCAATCATAAGACTGACGGATTGGAGCCCAATTGATTCAGACCATAAAGGCCAGCTTTCTGGGGCAATGAGAGCATAGAGAAGGTTGAAAATTAGATCTGAAGGGGCAAAAAGACTAACAGAATGCTCAAGAAATTTTTGTTGAATAAACAAATGGTTGAATCTGAATCCCTATTATCATTCCAAGGATGAAACAGTTTGCCATAGACTGAAAATCTGATGTTAAAATGGAGAAAATATAGATGGGAGAAGATAATTAGGGAAAGACACTAACTTGTTAAGGGTTGAAATAATGGATAAATTGAAAATCAATGAGAAAAAAATTCAAAAAGAAAAGAGGCCAAAAAAAGACTTTGAATAAAAGCAAATGCATTATAATAGCAATAATAAAAAGAAGTTAAGTATGGACCTTAAAATGAATATATCATACTGTACTGTACTATACTATACTAGTAAACTTGTTACTGAGATTAGTAAGGCATAGTTTTTTTTTTTTATTTAAAGATTTTATTTATTCATTTGAGACAGAGAGATACAGAGAGAGAGAGAGAGAGAGCTCACACATGAGCGGGTGGGGGGGAGAGGCAGAGGGAAAGGAGTAGCAGACTCCCCACTGAGTGGGGAGCCTAACGTGGGGCTTGCTATGGAGCTCAACTTGGGGCTCACAGGGGTCTCAACATGGGACTTCATCCCAGGACCTGATGCTTAACCATCTGAGTCACCCAGGCACCCCGTAAGGCATGATTTCACTTTGAAGCTTAAAGTAACTCAAAGTAGAATGTTGTTTATTGTGCTGTTAGCTTGAAAGCATAATCTACATTTTACATTTATATACTCTTTAAAATTAGAGAAAAGTTTTGAGTTAGAATTTGGGACCTTAATCAATTTGCATTTGGTGCAAATATATGAGATAGGTAGGTATCCACATTGTTGTAGAATGTAAGTTGAAGCAGTTCAGTTTTCTAGGCTGCTTGCAAATAGTGCTTTACATGTCATTAACTAATTTAATTACTACTCAGTTTTATATACGAACCAGTCATTGACTACACAAGATCTCATGGATACCAAATTTGCATTTAACAACATATTTTCCAAAACAGCAAACATATTTTAGGTACATGGTAGAGGTTTTGTTCTAATGACAATGGAATTTTATTTTATTCCATGTTTAAGTGAGAATTATGTTTCAATGGTGATTTTTTTTAAGTTACTCATGTAATTTTCTTCCTCTTGTGGTAAGCTGATTTTCCCTAGTATTATCAAAATTAAAGCTACCAGAACTTGGCATATAAGGCAAAGGATATTTTAAATTCCAGAAAGATATTATTTTGCAAAGTAAATTCAGTTTTGCCTGGTTTTGGCATGGTATCCAAATAATGTAGGTGTCTACGTTGTTGCAAAATATAAACTCAGCTTTCTAGAATGGATCCAAAATGAAGGCAGCTTATATTTCACAAGAATTTATAAGAATTTATAGAACTGGGTGGCTCAGTCAGTCAAGCGGCTGCCATCGGCTCAGGTCATGATTCCGAGGTCCTGGTATCCTGCCCCGAGTAGGGAAGGCTCCCTGCTTGGGGAGGAGCCTCCTTCTCCCTTCTCTCTACCCTCTCCCCCCATGTTTCCCCCCCAAAATAAATAAATAAAATCTTTAAAAAAAGGAATTTATAGAACTAATTGCTAATAGACATCAAGACATTTTTTTGAACACTCTTAAAAAACAATAACAAAAAAGATTATAGAAATGTTGATAATCATTTAGAGAAATTTATCTAGAGAAAAAACAAAGAAGTTAGCTGTCATAAAGGAGTGCTGCATATCTTTATTTTAAAAGACTTAGGTTACCTGCCATTGAGTGGGCTGAAAAAACCCATAATTTTCTTTTCCAATAGCCAAAATTCCTATTTCCTATTTCATTGTTTCATAATTCACTATGTATAGTTACATATCAGTATTTATCAACATGAAAAAATTTCATAGTGTCTTCATGGCAGATATGATCATTTTTCAAAAACCAAGTTAACAACATTCTCAATAGATAGAAATAATTGGCTTCATACTTATAATAAAATTGGTTAAATTAAGTGGTCCAGAACACAGTTGAATTACTTTTTAGTATGAAGATTAAGCAAAAGTGTGTGAATCATAAAATCATCTATCATGCAATTTCTGAGTATATTCTGGCAAAAGTTATAGTGTTTACTAAAAAAATGTGAATTTTCACGAATCAATGCCTCCTAAAAAAACCAGAAGACTCTACTTTCCCAATTTTAGGAATCACATATGACTAAATTTGACAAAAGCACCATTCTCCAGTATAAAAGATGTCGTTTAAAAGGAAGTGTGGAGTAAGCTCTATTTATAGTTACAGGTCATCAAGTATATTTATTTATTTATTTATTTACACCTTTAACAATTGTAGCTTTTTTTTAATGCAAGCTAACTCCAGTGTCAAATTTAGATATCAGTTGAACAAATATCTCCAGAGAGGTATTAGAGAAAATGATTAGCAGAAAGTACAGCTGCCAGAAGAAAATGCGGGAAGTGGGTGGTGGGAGAACAGAAATATGCTTTGAACCAACACAAGAACTTGACAGATGTTTTCTGTTCCTCTGATTAACCAAAGGTAACCTGCAGAATTTTCACTAAGAGACAATTGTTGATGGAATTTTTAGTTCAAGGAAAATTATGGTACATTTTGACTTCTACTTAACATTCTCACTGAGTAGGTCTAAGTATTCAATGGATCGAGTCAACTAAAGTCCTCACAAATATTTCCTAATAGGGGAGATCTCTGATCTAGACATAGATCCATGTGGATGTGCTATTAATTGCATAAAATCCTATGCAGATTTTGACATGCTTTTATATATACACAAGGAGAAATAAAAATGTATACTCTGATATCACTCCTACAATCATCTTTGAACACTTGCCTCTACCTAAGAGCAAATATAATCATACTAGACAGATTTCACTGATTGTTTTAACCCAGAGGATCTGATCAATATCAGAAGAGAGCCCTATTTTCCTTGCCTCACAGAATTTTTCCTATTTCCCTGATATAAATTAATCCCAGCATTGTGATGGTGGTTGGGCCGGTTGGGGGAGGAGTGGAGATGTTTTATTTTTCGTGGGAAACAAAGTATGTGGTTGCTGACTCTATTTGACAGTACGGATGGCGGGGATAATTATATGATGTATGGACTTCAGCAAGTGTTTCCTTAATTGTCCACCAGCTGGTACTCTCAGAATTTTCCCAGGTTTTGTGTTCTTGATCACATAAACAATGAAAAATGAAAATACCATGGGAGAGGAATTGCAAAACAATCAGTTGCTAAAATCCTGGTTCCACAGTTTTGGTACATATCACTACTTAGAAAGAAGGACAATAGAGGAACTGAGACATTTTCTCTAAGGTAATAAGAGTAACAAGAATTGGGTCTTGGACAAGGAGCTGAGTGGATAGTAGCACTTCAGTGATGAGAGCACCACAAACCAAAATGGGGCACGTGCAATGGAAGGAAAGAGAAAGAAAACAAGAAACAAAAAAGTATCTGTGTATATTAACCTTAAAGGTGGTGGTGAAAATGTATAGGTTCTAAATATAGTCTAAATATTGAGTCAACTTTTTTTTTTTAAAGATTTTATTTATTTATTCGACAGAGATAGAGACAGCCAGCGAGAGAGGGAACACAAGCAGGGGGAGTGGGAGAGGAAGAAGCAGGCTCATAGTAGAGGAGCCTGATGTGGGGCTCGATCCCATAACCCCAGGATCACGCCTTGAGCCGAAGGCAGACGCTTAACCTCTGTGCCACCCAGGCGCCCCTTGAGCCAACTTTTGAAAAATTTTTTTTGAGTTTGAAAAATTTAAATTAACTTCTGCTGTTTATGTGTTTGCTGTAATAAGACAATATTTACATTCCACTTCGAAAATAAACCAAAGGCAGATACTGTTTTGTCTTATGCTCTTTTCATTCTATTCACAGCAACAAAACGATACCATCATTTTTATGTGACTCATATGCAAAACAAAATTCACTCAACTGTGTGGTCCACTGATCGGAAATAAAATCAGATATTTCACTTCTAACTTCATCAAGCAAAAGAAAAATCAGTGTGATTCCAAGAAGAGATGAACTCAGTTGGTAAGGAAATATTTGTTTTACAATTTTTAGAAAGAATTATCAATAGCATCCTATAAAAAATGTCAAATACCAGAGCATATTCTTTACTTTTAATTTTTAAATTTTATTATTATTTTAATAAAACCATAACTGGCATATGAAGGAACGCATTTCAGTTTTGGAAAGATGCAATTTCATGAATATTGAAATTTCCTTCTGTGTACATAAAAAATAAAGTTCAGGTGTCACGAAAAACATCACCTCTTATATTTTGAGCTCTGCATTAATAAGCCTTCAACTTCTTGAACACCAAAGATACTTCGGTTTATGCTTTCACGTGCTTTCATGAACTTACTTGACCATATTGGCTTTATTTTTGTTCATAGGTACAGCTTTACTTCACCTGTTCTGTTTTCATTTCTACACTTAAATTCTGTAACCCAAAATATATGCCCACTTGCAAAGATTTTTTTTTTCTATTTATTTCTGTTCTCAGATTTGTTTTCCCGGTACTATAACATTTTGTGATGAGGTGGCATTGAATATACCTAAGTTTAGTTATTGTAATTGTTTGACCAAATATTTGATTTGGGGGTTGGTCAGGAGTCAGCCACAAGAATTTTGTATTAGAACTAATTTAGGAGAGAGGTGCTGTTCCAGTGACTTCTGCCAGCCAAGACAGGGTGAAATCTGAAATCTTTCACACGTCGGGATGCAAGATGAAACTGTCAATGCTGGGGCGCCTGGGTGTCACAGCGGTTAAAGCGTCTGCCTTCGGCTCAGGGCGTGATCCCGGCGTTCCGGGATCGAGCCCCACATCAGGCTCCTCCTCTATGAGCCTGCTTCTTCCTCTCCCACTCCCCCTACTTGTGTTCCCTCTCTCGCTGGCTGTCTCTATCTCTGTCAAATAAATAAATAAAAATCTTAAAAAAAAAAAAAAAAGAAAAAAGAAACTGTCAATGCTACCCTCAGATGTTTCTAAATGGTTGCATATTAGACCTTGCAGATAAAGCCTCCATATATGTCCTCATAAAAAGATTTGTCTTGGATGGCAAGGCTGAAAACTCAGCAATACTGAGTATCAGTATAAAGTCACATTCCATAGTCCTATTTAGAATTTCTGCATTTAATGTTTTTGGATGGGCAACAGAAATCATTAACAGAGAAGTTTTTTATATTTACCTTGGGCACAAAGGTTTTGGTAAACTGTTTGTCAAGAAAGAGGGGAGACCTAAAAAAAGAGAAATAATATATATTGTTTAGTATGCGTGTTTGACACTCAGGTTTATTGATATGTTCTGCCTTTTGTAAGATGACTACTATGACAAATGACAGAGAAGAGATTGCACGTCACTATCTCTGTTCTATCTAGGTACTGCCAGTGGGCAAAGATTTCTCATTTCATACATCATTTACAACTTCCTACAGTAATTTTACACAGTTCATATCCTTGGTACAAGGCATAGCAATTATCTGTACACATATATGCATGCAGGCATACCGAATATGAAAACCATGTGGTTCTAAGGAGTTGCAAAGTTCATACACTCCAGCCGATAAAAGTTGGTAAAAGCTTTCTTATTTTAACTGATGCCCCAGTGTTACCACTGAAACTGGTTATTTTAGGGGGTTTTCTTTCAGAGTACTGTTGGTAACATATTTTCAGTTTTTGCAATTGCTTTTGTATCCCAAAAGTTACCTTAAAAAAAAATATGTTCCGGGACGCCTGGGTGGCTCAGTCACTTAAGCGGCCAACTCTTGACTTGGGGCTCAGGTCATGATCTTGGATTGTGAGACTGAGCCCCCATCCCCTGCCCCTGTCTGGCTCTGAGCTGGGGGTGGAGCCTGCTTTAAGATTCTCTCTCCCCCTCTCTCTCTGCCCCTCCACTAGCCACCCCCAACTCTCTCTAAAAAAAAAAAAAAAAAGAATACGTTCCCTTTTCTAAATGCTTTTACTCTTTTGCCTAAATAGAATAAGAAAAATGCAATATTGCATTCTGGAATGGGTAAAAAGCAACCCTAAAATGTAGACTTTCAATTTTAAATGTGAATAAACATTAGAGTAGGACGGCATTTGGTTATTTTGGACTTTCTAAAATTATTTTAAGTTCTCATAGTTCTACTTTTTCATCTAATACGGTATACATAACACTTAGAAGGAATATAAATTGCTAAATTGATACATAATTTATAATCTCCAGAAATAAATTCTGAACTGTTTGGTGTGTTATGAATTTCTAGTTTTTTTTCAAATTTCATTATTTTTAGTATTCTGGCTTTCATTGTATGTGGTTAGAATGATGAATGGTAACTCCTGAGTTTTTTTCAAAAGTACAGAAAGTAGTGATTCAGATTTGGCAGACACAATGAATCCCACTAGCTATTTATTAGTAAACTAATTTTCAAAGATTATTTGCTGTGTTGACAAGCTATATACCTACTCCTCCACAACCATGATTTCTTAAGATTTGTCCCTTTCTTTTGGGAGATGACTACTTCCAATCTCCTTTATTGACCTTTACTTGGTATCCCTGGTGAATCAGAATGCATAAATCTATACATGAAAAATAAGATTTCTCATATTAGGTCCTTGTATTTTAAGATAAGAAAGGAACACATAAATGATATGTTCTACCTTTGTGACTCTTTCTATTACTAATGTTTGATAAATGCACAAGAAATTAGAGGTCTTTGTTTTTTAGTAAAGTTCAGGAGACTAGATTGCCAATGCTATTCTGTCACTGACCATTTTCTTGTCTTTGAATTGATCCCTCCCCGCCCTTCAATATTTCACTTGTAAAATGAAGCAAACTGGATGATTTAAAATTTTTTTTAATATAGGTAAGATTTCTTTAATTAGCCATGACACCAGAAATGTTATATGCCTGGAAACCAAACAGTTTTGCAAATTCTTTTAAGAGTACAAAATGAAGGCCCTATGTTTTAAGTTTAAGATTTTTCTAATGGCTACTGTAATTTAACTTTATTTGCCTATAATCCTAGTAATGTTACAGTCAATGGCAAATGATAACTATAGAAATAGCGCAGTGTATCTTAATTTTACGGATAGTCACATTTAAAAAAAAACAGTCTAGCATTGTCATTGAACACTCAAATCCGTGTATTTGTTTTTCATATCTAGTTGGTTTTTGAAGACTTTTTAGTAGGCTTTAAAGAATGCCTGCATCACATAGGAAGAAAATAAATGCCTATTCAAGGATAATGTAAAGTTTTTAAAATGAATAATTTAGTCAAAAGCAGTTTTTTAAATGAACTTACACATGGAATGATTGTTAAAAAGCCACACTAGTGACTGCTTTACAGCACCGACCCTAAAGTGACGGAAAGAGCTACGATAGCACTACGCATCCCACATATGTAAAAAAGTCACAAAAGGTTTCTAGAGGCCAAATCATTTCTTCTTTTCTAATCTTGAGATTCAAACCAAAGCCATTTTGACTGCAATTTCATTCTCTATGTACATACAAATAAAAAGTGGGTGGTGTTTTAAGGCAATACATTAAAAAAATATTAATACCATGTTCAGATCTCAGTTTTTCCTTACTAATATTTTATTAAAGATGTTTTTATCACTCTTTCATTCAATAGTATTTATTGAAATTCTCCTATTACATCAAAAGTAACTAAATTTACCTAGCGAAACTTACTTAGTTTGACAATAATGAAATGAAGCGTCAGATTCTTGCCATAGGAAAGATGAATACAAGTACACTCTATTGTTGTGTTAAGAAATTGCCCTAAAAGGGGTGGTTTGAAACAAGAGACATTTATTATCTAACAATCTCTGTGGATTGGAAATCTAAGCACAGAGCAGCTGTGTCCTCTGAAAGACTGCTGTGGAGACATTGTTGAGGGTTGAGTTCTCATGTGAACGTTTAACTAGGGAAGGTTTCATTTGCAAATTCACTTAGGTTACTGCTGTAATTCATTTCCTTGTGGATGTAGGACTGAAGGACTCATTTTCTTGCTAGCTGTTAGCTGGAGGTCTTTACAGGCCATTGGCTGGAAGTTCCCCTCAGTTCCTTACCACATGGGCCTTCCAACAGGACTGCTTGCTTCATCAAAGCCAGAAAGAGCCAGAGAGGCTCCAGCAAAATAGGAGCTATGACCTTATGTAAGTAATCAAATAATCACATACATGTCAGTAATACATCCCACTGACTTTACCATATTCTGTTGGTTAAGAGCAAATCACAGTTAAGCATCTGCCTTTGGCTCAGGGCATGATCCCGGAGTCCTGGGATCGAGTCCCGCATTGGGCTCCTCTGCTGGGAGCCTGCTTCTTCCTCTCCCACTCCCCCTGCTTATGTTCCCTCTCTTGCTGGCTGTCCCTCTCTCTGTCAAATAAATAAAATCTTAAAAAAAAAAAAGAGCAAATCACAGACGTCATCCACACTTAGGGAAAGGAGATCACATAAGGTCATGGGCATCAGGAAGTAGGGATGGCAAAGGACACTTTAGGAGCCTGTCTGCCACATTACATATAGCAACAGTCTAGGTATAATTCACTTTCAAAGAAATACATAAACAAAAATAGAAACAGTTAAGGTGTAATTCAAAAATTTTTACTTGGAACCTAGGAAATTTGGTTTTGCTCTTAGCAAGTTGTATGGCACTCAGTAACCTGAGTCATCTCGCTGGTCACAGAAGGGATTGTATCCACATCTGAAAATGGAAAGGATTGGACTGGCATGATTGCTAAAATCCTTTCTCAGCTTTAGATCTCTACAAGGCCTAAAATGTTTGGAATACATAGAATTATTCAGTGAACTAAATGTTTTACTTTTTACCCCAACATTTATTCAGAAGATTGTCTTCCTAGTGGCTTATATCAGGAGGGCTAAATCTATCAGGATTTCAATTTAATTTAAGTGATTTTTTAGTTTCCTCTCTAAACAAGCTGTGGAAAATAATAGAGTTAATGGTTAAAAAGGTGGGTTCTGGAGTCAGATGCTTGAGTTCAAATCCCAGCTCTTCCTCTCATTAACTGAGTGACATTGGGCAAAATATTTAAACTCTCTTCATTAGTAACATGACATGATAATAATACCTGACTTGGAAGATAGTTGCCTCACAAATACTAATTATTTTATAAATATTAGCTATTGTAGATTTTATCATTATTACAATGTAATGCCATTAGATTAAGCAAGGAAAATACATTCAAAATGAATAATAAAGTTTCTCTGCCTTCAAGGAACTCCCAGAAATGGTGCTTTATTGAAATATTTTCTCTTCTAGGTAGAAGATGTCATTATAAAAAATGTTTTATTCCCCTTGAGATTTATCAGTAACCAGGATATAGTTGGAATTCTTGTTTAATTTGATAAATATGGTTATATTAATAATTGAATAATTTCTGTTGGATTTTATCCAACATTCTCAGAAAGAATTAACTAGGACAAGTTTTTTTTTAATATAAAGATAATATCTACCTTATGAAATGTTCATTTTAATTCTGTATATTCTATTCTTTTGTGAGCAGATTTCCAGGTACAACACTTCATGGTTATTAATAAATGGGCCATACATAAATTATGCATTAAGAAAAAATGAAAGACAAAAGCACTAAGCATCTCTTTTGCTAGTTAGAGGAAGCAGTTTTACTGTCTGACATTGAAGACAAGACAGTCAGTATAATTTCATAGAATTACAAGCAGCCAGATTCACACCCCACCTCATCTTTCAAACTCTCTTTTGTTCTCTACACAGAAAAATCACACGGAATGAGAAATAACCGTGGAGGGATAACCGTTTTACTCTGGAAGAGAATCCTTACCCATACGCCTTTCTGAAATTATTTTTAGCACATGGTCCTGCATTTTCAGTCTTTGAACTCCTTCTATGACACAGGGACAAACTCAAAAATCCCAAAACTGCAAAAGTCAGATACTGGAAAACTCTAATAAAAGTGGACATGTTTGACAGCTGACAAACATGAGTGTGATGGAGCATGGCAAATATTGATGTGTTTCATGAATATTTGTGTGTCTTTTGAGAGAACTTGACCACTAAGATGGATGAAAGGCAGATCACTGATAAATCTCTTTATTTTTAACTTCGAAAAGAGGAAAGAAATATCAAGAGTTAAGAAGAGAAACACTATCAAATAGTGGCATTCTTAGTTGGTAAAAGTTACACCAAATCTTTTTTGAGTATGCACCCAATCTGAAATTGTCTTTTTGCTTTACTTATTTCCTTCTTTGTTTTCTCTCTTTATTTAGAATGTCAGATCCAAAATGGTAAGGATCTTATATATTTTGTTCGTCACTTTAACCCATTTCCTAATGTTGTATAAGGCTATCACAGGTGCTTAGTAAAAAATGATTCGATGAATGAATGGAGTCAAGAGATTTCGATTCTGATTTTGCTTGCAACAAAATACCTGGAAGACCTTAGGATAATTACTTCTTGAAGGCTCATTTTCTTCACTTTTAAAATCGTGGCATAGGGGGCGCCTGGCTGGCTCAGTGAGTAGAGCATGTGACTCTTGTTCTTGGGGTCATGAGTTGAAGCCCTACATTGGGCGTAGAGCCTACTTAAATAGGAAAAAAAATGATGGTATAGACTAGATGGCTAGTGTTGCTTGCAGCACTAATATTCATTGATGGCATGCATGATTCAAAGGTTCACATGATAACCGTCTAATGTTTTTACAGGGAACTTCACTTCTGTAAGATTTTATTTGACCACATCTTTTTGTTTGTTTGTTTTTGGTTTATGGAATATTTATCCAAGATGAAATCATTTATGATGTTAATTATCAATGCTCTTTTTAATGTCTGCTTTTTGTTCCTGATTAAACCATGTTGTTTTTTTTGTCTGACGAATCCAGTTTTGGTGATTCAGATGCCCAAGTAAGGTAAAAATGGAAGATTCTTCTAAGTTCACACTGAGGGTTCTTTTAAAAAAAATTTTAAAGTTAATGTTTTAAATGGTGAATTTCTACCAAATTCTAAATTTAAGTAGATCTATTTGATAGAGAAAAGGGGAAATTGAGAGATACCTAGTAGTTTCCAATCTGAGTAGTGCTATGAACATCTTGAGTGAGTTGACATTAGAGGAATATTTTCATATTCTGTGTGATGAATGTAAATTCAGTTTAATACTAAATGCTTTTAAATGGATCTGTTAACTTTAGATCTCTTTAACTTAAATGGATCTGATCATAACTTCACCACATAGTCAGGTGATTGAATTTATAATTGTGGAAAGATGTTGCTGATAGTGGTAAAGAACAACTAGGTTCTGTTGCCCCTGTGATGATGCTTTAATTTTTAATTGTCCATATGTGTCTTTCTCAAGAGTGCCCAAGAACTGTATACAATATTTTAATAAGACTGATATATAGAATTCCAAGCATACTTCATTTCAAATATAAAGACTTATTAGGTTGATACAAAGGTAAAATAAATTTTCATATTTATTGTATTGAAAGTGTTTATAAAGTCTTTGATTTTACTATTGTAATTGCAAACAGGAATGTGAAAAATGAATAAGCACTACGGGACGAGTGCTATAATGTTCGTATTTAAAGAACACTGTGATGTTTATATTAAAAACTATGTTCTTTAGTTAGTTAAATTTACTTGCTAATTGAGTCTCAAATGCTATTAAGCATTGTTTGCAGATTCCTAACTTCTGGGCAAATGCAAAAAAAATGTGGGCTTCTAAAACTTGGAAAACATTTATGTTAATCATTTTTATTGATAGGTCTTCCCTCTAGACCATTAGAAAGTAAAAGAAGTCAAAACTAAAGTTCCAAAGAAGAAAAATGAAACCAGTGAACTCTACTGATGTTTAACTTCCTAAGAATTTCAGCATACAGTTTGCCCATACAGGTTCCATTAAAGTTAATGGGAGTCGTGTGACTAATTCTCTCTGTAGGGTACTAAAAATGTACCCTGCAGTATTAAAAAGTCTGAACCTAATTTTTACTTTCTCTTAACCTTGATTATGTTGTATTAAAGATAGATACTTTCATTATCATACCCATATATAGTAAAGTTTATATAAAGATTTGAAAATAATCTATTTGAAGGAGAGGCTGAATTTATATGGGTCAGAGCAGAATTTTAATTAGTGTTGCAAATATGAATAATGCTTTCATTATAATGATAAAACAAGCATGAGTATCTGTAATTTACCCTCTAGCTATACAAATGGGAACTTAAACCTCAATGAATTCAATAAATGAAACATTTTCAGAACACTTACTTAAAATCAGGTCTACTTTTTAATCAGTCATGTTTTAAGTGAATGCTTATTAATAGATCATTAATAAAACATGCTTACAGAATGAGATTCCAAGAAAGAGGTAAGACGACTAAAAGACAAAAAAGTAGAAAGATCTAAGGGATAATTTTTAATTTTGCTTTAAACAATTTAGTTTTAGTAAGTTAACACATTTATTTCAAATTAAAACTGAATTCTAAATCATTTTTTGTTATGTTTATGAAGATAAAACACTACAGATAATCTTGCCTGTGAACTCATGACCCTTTTGTACTGCCTAAGTTTCCTCTGTTTTTGCCATTCAAACTAAAATATTAATCTCATTTTTTTCTTTTAAATAATTTCTGCCTGACTTCTATCACTACCTGGGGGAATGAAGTTATAAGGTTTTTATTGTTAAAGAATGCAAAACGAAAAGAAAAATATATACACAAATAAATACACCACTACCCATTTTTCACCGAAATCTGCAGCTATGCTGCAAAAAAGGGACATGCACAAAATATTTCCTAAGTACAAAGAACACTGGAAAAAGGCAAGACAATATTGCAGAACAATAAATAAAGCAGAACACTCTCCAAGGGTCCAGAATTTGGTTTGGATAACCTTCCAGAAGGCAAAATTCTTACCCAACCCCAACATAAACTGCAATTAGGACTGATCTTTTTATGTTATACATTTATCTTCTCTGGGTTTTTATTACACAATTCTCTGTGTCTAAATTACAAAAGAATCCCACGAGTTTGGGTGGGGCTGGGGAGAACAGTTACTGTTGTAAATAAATTCACAGTTTCCAATTTATTGAAACTGATGTCAGATACTTAGCTATTGAACTTCATCAGATTTCTAGAGTACTTTCAGCTGAAGATCCCATTTCTTAGAATTCACTTTGAAGCTTGCAACCTTTTCCGTTTTGTGCTGCAACTTGCTTCTGGGATCTGTAGGCGTTTGGCTGAAAACTGTAAGCATCCAAACTACAAGGGGCTCTTTGGACCCATTGGATTTTGGTTTTCCAGGCTGATTCGTGGCATTGACCCTAAAGCAGCAGAGGCAGAAGACTTTTTAGCCCTCACTGTTTAGAAGTTACTCTCGAATGAGAATGAAAAACTTAAATGTAGTTCTTGGAGGTACGTCTGGTAATCGGGGCTATACCAACAGCTCGCCAAGCCACGCAACTCTCATAGGCTGAGCACAATTTCAATCTGAATTGTTCTGATTCTTGAGCTAACTTTAGAAGGCACACTTTTTCTCCTTTTTTTTTTTTTTAAAGATTTTTATTTATTTATTTGACAGAGATAGAGACAGCCAGTGAGAGAGGGAACACAAGCAGGGGGAGGGGGAGAGGAAGAAGCAGGCTCATAGCGGAGGGGCCTGATGTGGGGCTCGATCCCCTAACGCTGGGATCATGCCCTGAGCCGAAGGCAGACGCTCAACCGCTGTGCCACCCAGGCGTCCCATCCATTTTTAAAGACATAATAAGGTGTACCTTGAATTAAAAATAATTCTCCCAAATATCTTTTTTGAAGAGTGAAAATTATACTTAAGATTTTGCAATGCCCTTGGAAATAACTAGAAATACCCTTGGATGCTTAGATTGTTTGTCGTTACTTTAAAATAAAATGTGTTATTGGTATAGTTATACTTTGTGACTTTCTAAGAAGAAGAGCTGGATAAGTTGAGAAGACAGACCCTCAGACTCTGAATTAAGTACAATGTGCCAAGAAAGTGCAGTGACCTGAAATGTCATTCCTGCCCAGTGTATGTTGGTGTTCTTAGTGGAAGAAGCTATCCTTTCTCATTAGAGCAGTGCCTCTACTGTGGACTGTGGGTCTGATACTCTTCTTTTTCTCTCAGATTCTGTGATTCCACTTCTCCTGCTGATGCACATCTTCATGAGCCTGCTTTGGTTCCTGATCATTTGGTTCTTCTTTTGTATCAGGCTAGAAAAGCGCTCTTCTCTTTGTTCCATAGCATCCCAATTATACTGAAATTTGTTCTTTAGGAGACTGTCTTTTTCCTTAAAATGTCAGTACCCTAAGTGTAGGGACCATGTTTCACCAACGTTTACAGCCTGTCTTACAACTGTGTTCAAACTTTATTGAGCACAAAAGCATGGGATACATGCTTCCAGAAAGTTCTCAGTCTTTTAATCTATAATTGCTGCGCATTGAATTTTTAAATAGACCTAATTTACATGACAAAGCCTCTGTCAAGGATATTTCTTTCATTTTAGTTATTTTTGCCTAAATTTGCTATTCCATAATTCTGTACTATGCTTAAAGGTGAGCTTCTCTGTATGCCCCCGTTTCATTAAAATGTGCTCCACGTGCGAAACACGTCCTACCAGATGCCTGCTGCGGATGGCCATCTTTGGATTCCCTGGACCCCTGACGCATGCTCCCAACGTGCTATGGAAGCGGAAACCAGAGGTCCTGGCACAAAGAGCTGCCTTTACAGCCTTCCCCGTGGCTGGGACTCCGAGGTCTACACTACCATGTGTTATGTGATGATTCAGTTCACCCCGATTTGCCCTTTGGGAACTGCTGTGAAAACTTCTTTTGTACAGTAAATCATGACAGCATTTGGCCTTCATTTGAGGGTGAATGCATGGTTTATGTATTAAAGCCATTTCTCCCCCCTTTGGAAATAGCATGTGGCATCAATTTGTTTGTAAGCACAAATCAAATGGCAGTTTGGGATCCTCCAGATGATCCAGAATATGGTGTATTAAGGTTTTTTTTTTAATTTTTTATTTTAATGTTTTTTTATTATATTATGTTAGTCACCATACAGTACATCCCCGGTTTCCGATGTAAGGCTCGATGATTCATTAGTTGTGTATAACACCCAGTGCTCCATGCAATACGTGCCCTCCTTACTACCCATCACCAGTCTATCCCATTCCCCCACCCCCCCCCCCTCTGAAGCCCTCAGTTTGTTTCTCATAGTCCATAGTCTCTCATGCTTCATTCCCCCTTTTGATTACCCCCTTTCTTTATCCCTTTCTTCCCCTACCGATCTTTCTAGTTCTTAAGTTTTTAAAGGTTATCAGAGCAGTGAAAACTGAAGATTGAAAAAAATTAAGAGACTACTTGAATCCCCAAGAACATATTGACATATCACAGAGGTCCTTGGATACTTGGAGAAAATCTGATCTGAAACTTCAAAAATGCCAGGGCATTAATAATATATTTGACCTATAATAATAGGTCAAAAATTAATATCCTATTTAGAAATATACACATTTTCCGTGTGTGTGTGTGTGTGTGTGTATGTATTTGCAGAGCTGAAATCTATTTGTTCCACCCAGCCAGCCAAATTTTACAGTATTGGTTTTCAACCACAGGTGAAATTAGGGTAGAGAACAAGAAGCAGTGTCAACGTTATAGCTTTCACTTTTCAAATATGTCATATATGAACAAATATGGTAATTCCCTGAATAACTGCTCACTGGTCTGCCCCCAGCCCTGCAAGGAATATCCCAGGCTCTGCACCATAGGTTTCCAAATTTGTCCACCCAGCCATACTTGTGGCTCTTGTGGTTGGTCTGTGGCCTGAAACTTAACTTGCCCGGCAGTTCTGTTTCCCAAAATAGGCTCAGGAAGTTTGTGACCATGTTTGGTTTGTTCCAAAGGAGCTGAATTTATTTAATGAGGTTGTGAACATATACTAAGATTTGTATATGGCTCATCAAATAAAATACATCTTCAACTCTCTTTTCACTTCAGTACGTGGTTTGGAGTGGGCTGTTTTACAAGCACATGTGTTTATCATATGACTTCGTTTGGGGACAAACATGATTTCTTACATTCAGGATACAGTTTCAGAGTAGCTGAACACTTTGTTTCATTCCTCCCTATTCAAGAAAAAAAATATTAAGCTTGGTAGTCCTTTCCCATTATTCTTGGCAGGTTTCTCTGGATACTAAGGTATTTTATTTAATTCAAATGTGCCCATCTACTATGGTAGAGAGATTAAAAAAACAAAAAACAAAACAAAAAAAACCCTGTGGCTTTACATCCTTTTTCACCCAAAAAGATATATAAGTAATGTCTTCCTGTGTGCCAAGGGGATTAGGAACCCTCCTAGCAATTACATGCCTTTATGGGAATAATGTGTTCCATGTTTTGATCTCTCTCTGTTGCTCAGCCTCTCTGTGACATTAGGCAAATCATTTACCTCCTAGGTCACTGGCTTCTTTTATTTTTATATAAAATATCTTCCTTAGCAAAACAGAAGAAGGCATTGTGACTAATATTGATAATAGCTATAAAATACATTTTCTTCTCTAAGCCTCCGTCAGAACATATAGATCACCAGAGGTGGTCTTTTACTAAATGAACGTTGGTGAGTAGTTAAATGACGCACCCAATATCTTTCAGTTTACTATATAATGTAATGTAATAAAGCACATTCTATGAATAAGCCAAATGGATAAAAAAGTCTTTCATTTGATGATTCAGATCCAATCCAATCAAGAAGAATATGCCATAGAGTTTATTTCCTGTAATTGCAGAGATAAAATTGATTTTCTCATATTTTTCTCATGTTGTGTGTGTGTTTTTTTTTTCTCCCAGTGTTTGCTACAGTTACTGATTATGAAAGAAGACTAGAAATAGAATTTGTCATTTAAAACTTCACAAACTTCAGGGTGCTTCTCTAAAAAAAAAAGTAGAGCTGGTAATCTGGAACAAATTCTGAGGAGTCTTTCTTAGAACTTCATAAGAAAAGAGGGGATGGGTGAAACGGAGATTACACAATCTTGTCTTGAAGCAGAAGACTCATCTGGCAACTCCTGGCATTCCACAATAAAATTGAAATTATATTGAAAAAGGCAATCTGGTCCTTTTTGCTTCCTCTTGGTCTGGGTGGAGGATTTGGCCAGGGCACTTCCTGTGTTCAGGGGGCGGGGCCAAGGATTTGGTGGCACAGTTGGTGTGTTGGGTGGGTAACACGTGAGCAACTAAGAACGCTGAGGCTAATGCGAGAAGGTATTGTTAATTTAACTTTCTCTAAAGTTTTACAGTACTTCAAAATCAAAAGTAGAATTAAAAAATGTTTAAAAAGTTAGGGTGGTTAAGAAAATAATTTTACCAGAATAACATATAATACGTTTATCTTCTGTAGGACTTTACAAATACATACACACACACATACACATACATATATACATATTTATGTTATATATTATTTTTATGTCTTTTATGTGTGAACACATTTGTAGATATATTCTTATTGTTCTAATTTATCTAAGATTCTGATACATTAAGAGCAAAAGAAAAAATCTTGCAAAGCAGTTCAGCAAGACAATAAAATGAAGACTTTTGAACGTGTAAAAGATTTAGTTCAAGTATTAATAGTTATAATGTATTGGTCTAAATGAACCATCATGATGGATTTGAGTACCAAATTAGGATAGAGTGAAAAGAGAAATATATTTAAGTTTGTTCTGATTTTTGAAATATTACTCAATTAAAACCTTCTCTAATAAAGATGAGTGCATTAGTTCAGGCTGCCTAAGGGAAAGTCTGATTAGTTTCCTGGCTATTAATGAATACTTTATGGGAATATTTACTCCTCTATGAAATAAAAAGAGAGGTGTTCCCGCAGCAACACCAACTGTAGATGTTAATATTTTTATTTTTATTTTCATGATGGAGGGCTTAATACGAACCCTATCTTCCTTTTGAAAATGGTCAGAAACAGAATTTGGAAACTTTTAGGGAATGTATTTGCGTTCACATTTGCCTCCCCAATTAATTTCATCTACTCAGAAACTATAATTTATGGTAATAGTGCTGAATCTAAGCTAATTTGCTTTCTTTCTTTTTTTTTTTTAAGATTTTATTTATTTATTCGACAGAGATAGAGACAGCCAGCGAGAGAGGGAACACAAGCAGGGGGAGTGGGAGAAGAAGAAGCAGGCTCATAGCGGTGGAGCCTGATGTGGGGCTCGATCCCAGAACGCTGGGATCATGCCCTGAGCCAAAGGCAGATGCTTAACCGCTGTGCCACCCAGGCGCCCCGCTAATTTGCTTTCTTAATATTCGGTCTGAAATAAACAAAGTGGCACCTAGCATGTTCCAGACATGGTTCGTGTAACATGTTGCTCTTCACTCGGCCACAAAAACATGAGGTCTTTGTGCTGAGTGAACACCTTCTTCAAGCGGATTACCCTCTATCAATGGGCTTGAAATCAAGTATTGTGGCCACTGGCTTGCAGGCTCTATTTGGAAAAGGAAAATTCTGGAGGACAAATGTTCCTTTTTTTTTTTTTCTTTTTAATAGAGTGATCCATACAAACAGCACAACTTTTCTTTCTTGCTACGTGTTAAGATCCGAGCTGAAGCATTGCATGAAAGCTATCCTTACTAGTCAGCAGAGAGGCTCCTACTCTGGAAAACAGATGAAGCCCTTACATATACTAAAGTTTAAAAAATCTTTAAGATACAGGGTAGAAAGCACTGTTTGTCTCTGATGAAAAATTAATGAAATGGTGAAAGCATGGTGTTAGCATGAGCTACCCCCTCCAAAATATTCACCCGAGGGTGCCGTTGTGAGCAAAAGCAGCTCTCAAGGCAAAAGCTCCTTCCGAAAACTCACTCTTCCCCTTGCACCTCATCTTCAATGACCGTGTGGTTACTACAAAATTAAGGACAATTATCTTTTTTGCATCCCTGAGCTGCTGGTGAGCATACAGGCCTATAGCTCACGACGGCCTAAAAGAGTTACAGGATACAAAGGGAGAGAAGGTGACGAAGTGACAGAAAGCTCTTCAGCAACAAATTTTATCAAAATTACCCAGAATTATCATAGTTTTAATCTCAAGACGGAAGGCTTTCTTTAGTTTGAATGCCAGACTAATTTCTTTTTGCTTTTATATCTCCAATAAAATATAGAGATGTTGTTAAAGGAAAACGTCTTTTCCCCCTTATTATGCTTTGTCCTTTTAAAAATGTTTATTAACAAAGTTGCTGGGCCGAGAGTTATTCGACAATCCCTTCCTCAAGGCATTCTTTCTATAGTAGCTCTACGTGAACATAAGGCATCTGTATATATACGTCAATATCACCTGCAGTACTTTGTCATACATAGAGAAGTGTGATGAGCATTTTATCATGAAATGCCCTAATGAGAGGAAGAGATACAATGATCTTTTCCCAGTGTACTCCCATATACTACTTTTGTCAATAGGTTTCTATTGTTCCTATATGCAAGACTGATCGTGCAGATATTTCAAAATGTGACGCAGGAGGTTTTTTGTAGACCTAGGCATTTCACTCCAGTTCTCCATAAACCTATTCTTTAGGAGCCCTCAAGGGATTTAGGTTTTTCTGTCATTTGGGGCCCTTTAAATCCCTAGTGAGACCCTGTAATGCCTGACTCTTGTAGAAAATTCCACCCTTGATGGATCTCCCACTTAGGAATTTCTGGAGGAAATCTCATAGGATTTCTGTCACGTTAGATTTCCTTACACAAAACCTGATCCTCCAGTTGAGAACTTGACAGGGAGCCTAACACTTTCGGTCTGGAGCATGGGAAAGAATGAGGACGAGAGTAGCAGCGATTTTCTTCATGGATAAGGATTTCTGCTTCTCTAACAACTCAGTGCCAGAGAGCCACACAGATATTCAAAGAGGTTGGGAACAGTAGCAGGGGTCCTATACTTAGGGGTTCTAAGAAGCAGATGAGAAAGAGTGGCTGCATCAGTCAACAGTGTAAATATACAAGCCAGGGTGATGTTTAAAGATAAAATCCCCATCGTGTCACCAACTCGTGTGCTATAAAAAGATGGAAAGGCAATCAGAGATCCGATCATTTCCCTTGATGACGCTATATGCAACTAATGTCTCAAGGCATTAAAAACTAAGCAAGTGGGTAAAAATTATAGGGCAACATTGGAGAGACTGTTTTTGAAGAAAGGTGGTGGAAGTGAAATTTGGTCAAGTAGATATTAAGAAAGCTGCATAGCTGCTATTGGAGATTTATAATGTCCATTAACATATTAATGAAATTGAGGGCTCTCTTTAAATTTGTCTTGCATTTATCAAACTTATATTACCACATAACTTTTTTTGTGTATAAAGAGGAACACACAAGGGAACCATAATGTATTTGGGAACTCCAATGTAAAGTAAGACAAACCAGTGTGGTATACTAAGTACTACCTGAATCCATAAATACTGAAGGGATACAGAGTAAGGAAAGAATGGTAAGAACGGCCTGAATTCGAATTTATTGAGTATCTACTCTGTGTCAAGCACAGTAGATATTTTACATGTAACAACAAGAAATGTGTATTGAGCACTTAACGGTATGTCAGGCACCATCGTGAGTACTTTATATTCATTATTTGATTCGATGTTTTTTTATCCCTATGGAGAACATGTCATCATTATCCCCACATTATCATGAGAACTTGAGGCTTAAAAAGATTAAATGAGGGGCGCCTGGGTGGCTCAGCCATTAAGCGTCTGCCTTCGGCTCAGGTCATGATCCCAGGGTCCTGGGATCGAGCCCCGCATTGGGTTCCTTGCTTGGCGGGAAGCCTGCTTCTCCCCCTCCCACTCCACTTCTTTGTGTTCCCTCTCTCGCTGTCTCTCTCTGTCAAAGAAATAAATAAAATCTTAAAAAAAAAAAGATTAAATGACATGTCCTTATCAAGAAGGTGGGCAACTGGATTCCAGTCTATCGGGAAAGACAGGTATATTGACAACTAACCCATACACAAAGTGTTAAGTCCAATACTAACAGTATGAACAACAACTAAAAAAGTGAAGTTTTTCACTTAACCGATGGGAGGGTTGTCCTGAGAAAAAATATTGGTGGATGGTCACAGAGCTAAGAGCTACAATTATACAGGATCTGCTGGAAGATGTTGAAGGGATAACAAAAATGCCCTTTTTTTCTGGAAACAAATTCATACGCGAATTTGAGAAGGTTGCTATTATTCATTTGGGAAGGTTGCTATTATTACTCAATTTGTGAAACAAACAAAACGAAACTAAACAGAGTTTGTTGTTGTCTGAAAGAAATGAACTATATTCAAAATAAGTATTGCCTGGACATGTCAAAATGATTGCATACTTTTTTTTCAAATGTTGGCTCCTAATACAAAGATTGTAAAGATTCAGTCCATTGGATGAAGTGTTGTTTTTAGAAATGATCTGCCTTCTCTGTTTATTCATATCCAATTCAAGAAATAGGAAATTATTCAGGAATCTTTTTTCTCATTATGGTCTTGATGTGAAATTCATTTCGTGGTTGCTGAGCATCTTGAAAATACAGTGGATGGTTGCAACTCCATATTCCTCTCTGGTGAGTTTACAACAACTGCTGAAATAACAAATGATAAAATGGCTTAGACTTTTTTTTTTTTTTTTTAATGTTCTTAAAGTTGAATTTACTCCGTGTTTTCATCAGGAATTATTTTTAGGATATAAAAATCATATTCTGAATTCTATAAAATGTGGGTAATTTAGACATATAAATATAATTTATAAAAATGCATAAAGATGGTTCAGTGTATAATGATAAGAACACATAAAACATCATTTTTTTTTTTTTAAAGATTTTATTTATTTATTTGACAGAGAGAGAGACAGCCAGCGAGAGAGGGAACACAAGCAGGGGGAGTGGGAGAGGAAGAAGCAGGCTCATAGCGGAGGAGCCTGATGTGGGGCTCGATCCCGGAACGCCGGGATCACGCCCTGAGCCGAAGGCAGGCGCTTAACCGCTGTGCCACCCAGGCGCCCCTAAAACATCATTTTTATAATACTTTTCTGCTCTATTTAATCTTTTCGGCCCTCCCTGATTACTCTAATATAC
Source organism: Ursus arctos (assembly GCF_023065955.2). Taxonomy (NCBI): domain Eukaryota; kingdom Metazoa; phylum Chordata; class Mammalia; order Carnivora; family Ursidae; genus Ursus; species Ursus arctos. The sequence goes on along the minus strand of NW_026623078.1, from coordinate 32,482,952 downwards.
CTTGAGATAGGTAGAAATAAATTAACTATAATTTAAGCTGTAATTAATTTTTGGCCAGGGCCCAGTACAAAATAATATTTGAACAGGAAATAGAATTGTGAGTTTCAGATTTCCATTTTAAGGCCCTGTAGGTCAGAAGGCAACATAATGAATTATTAGAATAACATTCATAAATCAAATCCATTCCAAAGAAAGCTTGATTTTTTCTGACTTAGGTAGCCTTTCTTCCAAAGTTTGAAAAGGTTTTTAAAGGTTACTTTATCTGGAGAAAGATTTTTGTCGGATGGCAACAATTTTACTCACCCTTTCTATTGCTCTCCATAACCAAGTTGCGATTCTCCTTAAAGCAGTTTAAAAGATATACAGTACAAATGGGACATATTCCCATTTTTATTCGTATAAGTACATCTCCAGAATAATTTATTTCACATCCTTCTAACATTACTTTGGGTCTAGAGATCAGGGACAAGATGATTGAGAGATACTCCAGGTAAATCCGATCATAGTCTGAAAATGTAGATTCTGAAATACTTTGCACTAATTTTCAAGTAATTAGAACAATGAAATACATAGTCTTGGGTAAACACATCCATTTTCCAACTCGTGGCAAGCTAATTGCTCTTCATCTAGAAAATGTAATAATACTAGCAGTGGTCTGACAATGCAGTTCCTTATATTCCTGCAGGAAAGAGGATGCGGGCTGGCTGGTAGTACTGCATTGGAACACCGGGTATCCGCACATCCTCGGGGGACGGTTTCTAGGGGTAGGCTGAGAGCTCTAATCGCAAACAGCGAAGGTGGGCCTGTCCAATTATGGAGGAGCCCAGACTAAGAGAGAAATAGTGATATAGAGAAGGAGCGCACACAAGAATAGACTTGGAAGACCAAATTAGAATGAAACAAAAACACAACTATTTTCTGGGTCGAATGTAAAGGCCTGAAGGTGAGTTTGAAAATGGAGTGTATATGGAAAGGTTGTAGGAAATTTATGTGTTCAAAGGTCACAGAAAAAGGAATTAGGGATTTCTTGTTGGCAGCAAACTCAGTAAAGCAACGATAAACTGAAGGGGTCCAATTGCTTGCTTTTTGCTGTTGTTGTTGTTAATGTGATTTCAGTCAGAGAAAAGTGCCTAAAGGAGATGACGGGAAAACACATCTGGTGCAATGTATTCAGTTTGCAGCAGGAAGTAGGCACTGGAGAGTATCAAGGAAAGACTGCCAGCGTGGTTGAGGGATCTAGAATCAACATGCTATTGGTTTAAAAAGGTGAGACTATTTTGGGGTGCCTGGGTGGCTCAGTGGGTTCAGCATCTGACTTCGGCTCAGGTCATGATCTCAGTCTTCTGGGGTGGAGCCCAATGTTGGGCTCCCAGCTCAGCGGGGAGTCTGCTTCTCCCTCTTCCTCTGCCCCTCTCCCTGCTCATACTCTCTCTTTCTCAAACAAATGAGCAAAGTCTGAGAATGTAATAACTCTCTTCAAATATATGAAGAATTTTTGCTCGAGAAGACATTAAACATATTACTTGAAGTACTCTAAGGAAGCAAGAGGAACAATAGGCAAGAGTTGCAGAGAAGGACATTTTGACACCACTCAGGGTAGTTTTTCCCAGTATTTATGGCCATTCATCGGTGGAATAGTTTGCCTTATGACGATGGTATGGGTTGTGCATTACTAGAAATATTCAATATAACCTTTACAACTTTTTTTTTCTTCCTTCCTTCCTTCCTTCCTTCCTTCCTTCCTTCCTTCCTTCCTTCCTTCCTTCCTTCCTCCCTTCCCTCCTTTCCTTTCTTCTTATTCTTCTTCCCCTTCTTCTCTTCTTCTTCTTCTTCTTCTTCTTCTTCTTCTTCTCCTTCTCCTTCTTCTCCTCCTCCTCCTCCTCCTCCTCCTTCTCCTCCTCCTCCTCCTCCTCCTCCTCCTCCTCCTTCTTCTTCTTCTTCTTCTCCTTCTTCTTCTTCTTCTAACATAGAACTCCTTCCTAAGACGACGTGGTTTGAAAATAGACAGGTACATATAATATGACTGAAATAGAACTAGAGAAGTATGCTTTGGTATTGCTCTGCTTTTCATTTTCTGGGTTTAACATTATTAAGAAGAAAAGACTTTTTAAAAAAAGTTTTTATTTAAAATTTTAAAAAAAGAGGAGAGGAAAGATGCTAATCTATTCTGAGGACGCTTCTAGCGTGATAGAGCGCCCAAAGTGGAGGTCCCTGCTCTGGTTACCTGATCTAAGGTTTGAGAGCTAAGACAAGGCTCCCGTGGGTGCTGCACCAGCCAGCATGTACTAGATAAGGTCGTGTATCTTATGCTCGAGGTAGAACTTTGTGTTGCAAGCATGTGACATAGACCTCTCTCAAGCATCATTATTTGCTGTGTTTCTTTTTGCTTTTTCTTTTATTTTATAAGGTCTGCGGTCTCACTTTTAGCCATAAAGTAGTTTCCTGAAATTCTCAAGAAGATCTTACTTATATTTGCAGCATTCCAACGCCCCCATTGTCTCTGTATTATCATACGGTTTGATTATTCTGTTTTCCTCCACTTTATATCAGCCTGATGACTGTATTCTGATTCTTTAAAGCACTATGTAAATCTAAGTCGTAAATGCATTTCTAGTCTTACTGGATACCATGTGCATTAGGTTGAATAACCCTAGGAATTTTGTTATAATCGTGTCATGCCTAATGATGACCTACTCAGCCCCTGCAAACATCATTCAATTACTCATTTCAGCATTGATTTTTCTCATGCTTTTCTTCATGGCATTTAAATGGCTCTTACATCTCTCCTTTTACTGAGGTGGAATAGTATATAATGGCAGAGATGTTTTGCTTCCCACCTTCATAATGTTACACTCTGCTTCAAATCCTTTTGGAAACAAATTGGGGTATCAATACATAAATAATGCCACACTTATTTCTAATTGAAATCACTGCTTTCATAGAAATGGTATATTAAAACAATTTTCACTGAAAAAATATTTTAAATGCCTTTGTACAATAAAGAAAAGATTACCGGGGTGCCTGGGTGGCACAGCGGTTAAGCGTCTGCCTTAGGCTCAGGGCGTGATCCCGGCGTTATGGGATCGAGCCCCACATCAGGCTCCTCCGCTATGAGCCTGCTTCTTCCTCTCCCACTCCCCCTGCTTGTGTTCCCTCTCTCGCTGGCTGTCTCTATCTCTGTCGAATAAATAAATAAAAATCTTAAAAAAAAAAAAAAAGAAAAGATTACCAATTCTCTGTATCAAGAATACAGTTTATCCCAAACAACTTTTCAATAGAAGTAGAATTATTAATAGGAGAATAATAAATGCATATAATCTCAGCATCTAACCTTAAAAATGGAAATAACGCATCATTTTTTTAAGAATACATTATACTGGTGTGCCTGGGTGGCTCAGTTGGTTAAGCCTTCAACTCTTGATTTTGGCTCAGGTCATGCTCTCAGGGCCTCGAGATGGCGCACTGCATCGGACTACCCAGTTCAGCAGAGAATCAGCTTGTGATTCTCTTCCTCTGCCCATCCCCCTACTCATGCTCTCTCAATCTCTCTCTTTAAAATAAATAAATAAGCCTAAAAAAAAAAGAATACATTATATTCACATGCACTATTTAAGAGATTTTTTTAAAAGAATTTTTTGCAATTAAGATCAAATTAATTGATTCACAACAACTACCTTTTTTTAAAGCTCAATGTTACCATATTCTCTTCCAAGATCTGTTTTTGCCTTCACTCAAATAAAGGCAAATCTAGTTGTTGTTTTTTTTTTTCCAGAACATTACTAATTTTTTCCTACCTCTCTTTAGCACATTCCCATTTTATGAGATATGCAGCTTAATATTTTCTGCTCAGAATTATAAAAACTTCCAGAAATGACATTTAAAAAATTACACTGGCCCATTTAACTTCACCTCCACCAATTGTAAGAAATTACACAAAGATCTATCGTTGTTACCCTGGAAAAAGGTGAAACATTTAACTCACTGGATTTGGTTTCATAAATACTAATAATACTTTTAAAAACATTATTAGAACATTTATTCCATCTCCTTTGTAATATATTTTTTCTCCTTTTTAAAACTAGGCTTTATGTAGTCTCATTTTTAATGTCTCAGTCGAAGGAGCTTTCATAAGCCCTTAAAAGATATCCTGATTTGAATTACTCTTGCTCAGAAAATTCCTAATGTTTAACTTATATTCTCCTTTATTCAATTGTCGCTCTTCAGACCATCTTAGAAAAGTAATTTTTCTCATAATTTCCCCCTTAAATCATTGCAGGTAATCTCTATATTTCATCTTTCTTAAGCACATAGTGCTGTTTCAATTTGCAGAAAATCTTAAGGTGACTTAAGATTTCCCTTAATTTTTCATTTTTGATGAAATGATGCAGATGTTCTCATTTAGGTATTATATCTTAATATCATAAAAAAGGTAAGAAAATCCCATGGGACCTTTAGAATTTGTAAATTTCTCCATCGATTTCATATTTCCATCTGATGTCTAAACCATCTCACAATTATGTGCAGAATGGAGCTGTTGATTTTCTTGTCTTTGATCCCCAGATAGAAACCTGGACATCTCCCTTTGACCTTTCCTTACCCTCAGCCACCTTACACATTTAATCTAAGATAAATCCTAATTTCTGCACCTTGAAAATGTAATCTAAATCCATCCATAATTTTAATCTCTGTTGACAGCACCCTTGTGCAGGCCACTATTATGTCTTGCTTGGGTTTTCACAGTAGTCTCCTATCTAGTCTCTTTGCTTCCATTCTCACACCCTTTCTAGTTTATTTCCAACAAAAAAGCCAAAATGATCTTGTAACTCATGAATCAAGCAAGTCATGTCACTACCCACATTAAATCTTGCCAAGACTTTTCCACTGAACCAAGAATAGCATCCAAATCGCTTGGTTTAACAACTCCTGCCTATCCTTCCAACCGCATCTAACGTCACAAGCACATTCTCCTCAGTGTGCCCACCACTCCATTAGTAGTGCTCAGTGCCATGTTCCTGCCATAGTGGCTTCCTCTCTTCAGTGACCAAACCAAACACTTTCTACATCAGGGTCTTCTTACTTTATGTTTCTTATGCCTAGAAATTTCTTCCCTACATTCTTCACATGGCTAACCTTTTTACTCCTCTTTGGATCTCAACTTAAATGGTGCTTATTCAAGCAGTCCTTCTCTAGCCACTATAACAAAAGTTGACCTATTATTATAATATCATCTTAATTTCATTATAACAACTCTCAAGTCTGTAATTACCTTGTGTAATATAACTGTTTCTTATTTATTTTTCCTGCTCCAGTAGAATATAAGCTCCAGTATCATAATCAGCTGTTTCTCCAAAGAACTGTGGTTCTTTTCAGTGGGGAATGGTATTTAGAAACCAAGATCTGGGTGCTATGTGTGCACCTTATTATTTGGGTATGATTATCTCCAATCCTTCTCAATGGAAACAGCTGTGTAACTCCATTTGTATTTCATATATTATACATCTCGATGGTTATTAGAAAACAGGGCCTGTATTCTTCAAAAATGTCAAGGTCATATATGACAAATAAAGACTGAGGAAATATTCCAGATTAAAAGAGATTAAAAAGGTACCATATCTAAAGGTAATGTTACATTCCGGAATGGATCCTGGATTTATAAGAACTTATAATCTGTATATATAGTATTTTATTGGAAGAATTGACACACTTTGAATATAGATTGTGGATTAGATTAGACCATAATACCGTATAAATGTTAAATGTCTTGATTTTGTGCTGTGATTATGCATGAGAACGTCTTCGTTCTCAGGAAATACACAATGAAACATTAGAGATGGAACGCCACCATGTCTGCCACTCACTTTCACAAAGAAATACACTCCTATCTGTCTCTTCTGTTTCTTTCTCTCATTCATCTATTGAGAGAAATCTCTGTCTCCCATCCACTATTGAGAGAAATAGAGAAAGAATAACTAGCAAATGGGGGAAGTTGTAAGTAATTAAATCTGAATAAAGGGTGTGGGAAGGTTCTTCATTTTACAATTTTTTAATAGGTTTATGAAAATTTATAAAAAATCTTCAAAACATGCATTTTGGTTGCATATTTTTTCTGTTGATACTGCTTTGAATGAATGAGGACTGAAATAGCCTCTTTTTCCTTTTCCAAGTAAAAAGCAAATTAAAGAGCTTGAAGTGGGTAGCAGCATGAACAACATGCAAAACCAGAATTTTTTACAAAGGGCAGATGAAAACAAGATTCATTAATATCACTTTATTCTTAAAGAGATTTTATAACTGTTTCACTCAACCAGTACTAGCCCATCAGGTGCAAAACCACAGAGGAGAATATTATTGCTTAGTTTTCTCCTTTCACAAAGAGAAAATCTTCTAAACAGCTTAAACTTGCCTAAAGCAATTTCAAGATGACCTAACTCTCCCCAAGTGACTTCTCAAATTCTTAAACTATTATCTTTCTGTTCAAACCCCTTTTCTAACTTTTTTCCCAATTACACCAGCCATATAATTGCTAAGCTAAGATTCCTATAGACTATCTCTATCAAAGGATCAGGATAGGGAATGATAAACCTCTTAACAAAAACTTAATTCTGATTCTTTTCCCAGATTAAGGTATCTTAGCAACCTGTGAAGCATTTTATCTGCTGATTCTATCATTTGGAGCACTTCGTTGAACCCTTGAATTGACCTTATACCTGTGTGTTTCCTCTCTTGTTGGTTTTGTTGGCCCAGGTTATATAAAATGAGGTCGGCAAACAAAAAGCAATGTGACCACACATGTGTAAATGTATTTAGCCTTTAACACCACAATTGGTTATTTATAAACTTATGAACCAGAATCTTTATTTCTGTTATTTGTCTCCTGGGAATAACAGGTCTAGCTCTGCTCCATGGGTGGCAGTGATGAGGAATAAGAGCTTGGTTTTAGCTAATACAAGGATTTGAGATGAAAGAGGGGTCAAAGCTAAATACAGCCACCATTGCTCTAGCTGGGGAAGCCTGAGCAGTGAAGCATGCATTGTGGTCTAACCTTCAAGAGAATGTTCTTGGTTACAGTACTGCAAGGTGGGTGACAAATGATAAGAGCGCATCCAACTTGTCTAAATAAGTTCAAGTATTCTGGCTTTGAATCTTGGGAATACCAGCTGATGAGATCAAAGAGCTACTGTCAGCGGTAGTGGGAGATTGTGTGTGCTACAAGCAAGCACCTTTACCACTGGTGACACTTTCTTCATCTTGCTTTACCGCACTGGCCACTCCACCTCACCTCGGTCATGAATCTTCCTCATCTTCCTGGCTGGTGGGAGTATTGCAGATCTAGTCCTTCATCCTTTTTTCCTCTGTCTCCTCTCATTCACTACGTGACTACATCCACTCCCATGGCCTTAAGTATCATCCATTCTCTGGACGTTCTTTTTTTTTCCCCCGATAGCCCGGACTTGTCCAGACTTAGATTCTAGACTCCTTCAGAGGCTTACTCCAGGTAGGTGTGTAATAGATATCCAAAACGTAACATATGCAAAACAAATTCCTGATTTTTAACTCCTAAAATCTGTGATTTCTCCTACAGATTCTCAGTGTTAGTAATGAGCAATTCTATTCTTCCTGTTACTCAGGGCAAAATCCTTGACAATTTTCTTTCTCCCACACCCTACATACAAATACCAGTAATGTATCTGGAGGCATGGCTTTCAAAATGTCAAAACATGGAGCACTTTTTAATCACCCTTATCATTATCACTATAGTCTGAATAGCATGATGTCTTGTCTGGATTACCGCAATAGCTGTTCACTGGTCTACCTTATTCTGCCCTTGCTCATACAGCCCACAGCAGCCAGAGGGATCCTTTCAAAGAATATATCAGATCGTGTCACTCCTCCAGTCAAGTCTTTCTGATGGTTAATCCAGATGTCTTCTCATGGCTTAGAAGCCCCTGCCTGGTGTGGGCCCCACTCCCTGATCTATTTACTACCAAGACCACACTTTTGTCATTTGCTCCAATCTAGTCTTACTGACTTTTTTTGCCATTCTTTAAACAAACCAAACATACTTCCCATTAGTATCTTTGAACTTGCTGGCTCCATTGGCTGGGGTGCAGTTTCCCAGGTACGCTCAGCTCTGCACCCATGGCAAAGTATCAGAGAGTTTTCCCAACCATTCTTTTTTTTTTTCCTTTTTTAAGATTTGTTTATTTATTTTTGAGAGAGAGAGAGAGTGTGAAGGGGGGCAGAGGCAGAGGGAGAGAGAGATTCTCAAGCAGACTCCCTACTGAGCACAGAGTCCAATGTGGAGCTCGATCCCAGGACCCTGAGATCATGACCTGAGCTAAAACCAAGATCAGACGCTTCACTGACTGAGCCACCCAGGCGCTCCTTCCCAACCATTCTTTTTTTTTTTTTTTTTAAAGATTTTATTTATTTATTTGACAGAGAGAGAGAGACAGCCAGCAAGAGAGGGAACATAAGCAGGGGGAGCAGGAGAGGAAGAAGCAGGCTCCCAGCGGAGGAGCCTGATGCGGGGCTCGATCCCAGGACTCTGGGATCACACCCTTACCCAAAGTCAGATGCTTAACAAATGAGCCACCCATTCTTGACTAAAGCGGCATGACCACCATCCCTCATGTCACCGCATATTCCATTTCCCTATTTTATTTTTTTCAGTAAGTATTGTCCCTTGTCATATTATTTGTTTTTTGTCTTTCTTTTTTAAAATTTCATATAAAGCAAACTTTATTTTTTAATTTAGATTTAATTAACTAAAATGTAGTGTATTATTGGTTTCAGAGGTAGAATTAATGATTCATCAGTTATACAACTGATAACACCCAGTGCTAGTTGCATCAAGTGCCCTCCTTAATGCCCATCACCCAGTTACCCCATCCCCCCACCTGCCTCCCCTCCAGCAACCCTCAGTTTGTTTCCTAGAGTTAAAGGTCTCTAATGGTGTGTCTGTTTCTTGTCTTTCAATTCTACCTAAATATCCATGAAAGCACAGACCTTTGTTTGCTGCTTTCCTTGATACCCAGGACAGCGTCAGGCATAAGTAGATGATTAATAACCAACATGTGATGAATGAATTAGTCGCATTTTTTTCTATGTAGAAGAAGTAGATATAATAAACTAGAAATCTTTTCATGTTTTAGATAACATTCTAGAATGGGTAACCGAAATGAAGATCTGTAATTATTGAAGAAAGAATGTGAAATCTTATTTGTGTGGTCTCCTATAAGCTCATCTATAAAATGGGGATGATAACATCTTTCTAGTCTACTACAAAAACTTGCTATGAGCATTAAATGAGATGATATATAGGAAGTATTTGGATTCTACCCAATATTACAACATCCAGTCTCAGAGAGGTTAAGTAACTTCTTTAAGGTCACATAGCTAATACGATGTAGACTGAATGCAAATGGGTAACTCGCTAACTTTGAAGTTCACGCTCTTTCCTTTATGCTGCAAAGATTCTTTTGTACAGTGTAAAAAAAATTAAGTCAGATTCATAATGAGGGCTAAGTGGCAACACAGAAAAATTGACATTACCCTTAAGCCATTAGATATGGTTGTCAAAGAATGATTAAACTAAAGCTTGGATTGTGTTCTGAGATTGGTGGATCCATTGAGATGGTGGTCAGAACCCAGATCCATACTGTGCTGGTCAGATTATTCTCACAATTTTGTTTGAATTTGGATATCATATTTTAAGGACCGTGGAAAAGCTGAAAACTCTTCCAGGAGGAGTATTTGGGATGATTAAAGTCCTCACAAAATATCCTAAGAGAAATGGTTGATGGAATTAGGGATGTGTTAACTGGGGTGAGAGGGAGGAAAGAGTCAGAAATTACTGGCAGTCACTTAGACCAGAAATTTCAGTCATTCAATACAGCTCCAAACAATAGAACTATGACTATGAGAAGCTAAGCTAAGTTTCTTGGGTGAAATATGCTCTTGCAGGAGTTCTTGAGTTCTTTTTAACTGGAGTTCAAAGAAAACAAACAAACACGATCACGGTAGGGAAGTTTCAAGAGGCATCCAAGTATCAAAGAGGAGATTGAACTAGATAACCTTTGGGTCTGTTCTGACACTTGGATTTCATGCTTTGTCAGAAGAGACAGTCGGGCTGCATCCACCCATTAGCAGGTTTAGGGCCAGTAATTGGGTGGCTATCTCATCCTACTGAGAACGATAAATGTATATGTAATTAAAACATTATCTGGATCTCAGCTGAGACCTTTATGCTCCCCAAGAGTGGCATAAAATAGACTTGAACCCCAAATTCTATGCCTTGAGGAAATACTGTGTAATGTGAATTATTGGAGTGGAAGATGGGTCAAGAGGAGAAGTTTGCATTTTTTAGATTTCCAGATCTCTGAGCTAGCGTAGAACTGAAACTAAGTTTTCTCAAAATCAAAACGAAGCAAAACAAAGCAAGACTCCCACAAACATTAGTGAATTGAGTGATATGTAATAAAGCTTAAAGGCAGGGGCACTTGGGTGGCTTAGTCGGTTAAGCGTCTGCTTTCATCTCAGGTCATGATCCCAGGGTCCCAGGATCAAGTCCCAAGTTGGGCTCCCTGCTTTGCAGGGAGTCTGCTTCTCCCTCTCCCTCTGCTCCTCCCCCAGCTCATGCTCCCGCTCTCTCAAATAAATAAAATCTTAACAAAAATAAGAAAGCTTAAAGGGGACTAGGTGGAGAGGAGGTGTGGTTTATATGGTAGCAAAGCAACTAAACTGGGCATGAGCTTTGTCTGATTTTAAAATGTCCCTGAGCCACCAGCCACAGGGGAATATCACTGGCTTTTTAATCCACATTGGTTGGCTTTATCCCTTTAAAACTCATAAGGACGCTTCTCCTTTCTCTTTCCTCCTCGATCCCATCTCCTCATTTCCTACCTCAGAACTGCCTCAGGAATTTCAGTTTCTTCCCTCTCCTGAAGGGCAGTTTCCCCAGCCCTCAAGCTCTAGAATTCACCTCAGACTCACCATCACAAACCGCAGCTTACCAAGGTGCTCATTAGAGTTGAGGACCTGCTCATCAGAGAAGTCACCATCCTTAGAAAGAATATTAGCATTAGAACAATTTATTAGCATTTCAAATTTATTATTTTAGCCATCATACAGTAGAACTGATTTTTAAAAATATTAAACATCCGAGGAAGTTTTTTGGTCAAATCCCCTATTCCAAGATTAAATAAAAAGAGGCAGCTTAGCATCGTGTTCTGGAGGCAAACAGATTTTGTTTCTGACCTTGTTTTAACATGACCGGCTGTGCCACTTTGGGCTGGTTACTTAACTTCTCTGATTTTTTGATTCGTTCATCTCAAAATGCGATTAATACAATGTGTTGGTGCCATCAGGGTTAAGTCAAATAATGTGTGTGTAGAGCACTTCACCTACTCCTTTTCATCTGGTCAGTGTTCTATAAGCGTTAACACCATTACTAATAAAGTTTCCTCACTCAAAGATCTTTTTAAATTTTCTAAACTCAAAATAAAATTTCAATGACCACTGAAAATTTAGCTTGACAGACTTTGAAGAGTATACTAAGGATATTTACCACTAATATTTTTTCTTCTGCCTATCATTTGCCAAACTGTCACTAAGATTTCTTGAAAATACACTTCAATGGTTTCGGTATCGAAAGCAATTTATTTGACTGGCAGAATGATAGAGGAACTATTAGTTAAATACATTTTACCAATTTTACGACTTTCCCTGGTAGCATGATATCAAGATTAGATACCGTGATCCTAAATAATCACGCTGACCTTTGGCAAAATTGTAAATTAGAAATAGTTTAATTTAGTATCAACTTTCTTTTGACTAAATCCCTATCCCAGCCTTAGACAAAGCTCCAGTCCCGTGCTGTTGTTAGGATAGCCACTCTCACATATAACTATATACATTTAAATTGAAATTAATTAAAATTAAATAAAATTTAAAATTTGAAATTCAGTTACCCAGCTGGACTGGCCACATTTCACAGGCTCAAAAGCCATGTGACAAATGGCTACTTATCAGAGCATGCACATATAAAACATTTTTCATCATTGCAGGAAATTCTATTGGCCAATGCCCCCCAAAACTCAAATAACTTGTATCCTTTCTTGGTCGGGCACCTTCAAAACCGCTTCCCAGTTAGGTGTTATCACTCTAGTATCTTCTCCCTCTGAGATTTGTCTTATATTATCTTCTGCCTCTGTCCTTTGTCTTATATATTTGTCTTATATTATCCACTGGTAGAAGGGGGCTAAGAGGGAGAGAGTGCTGGGATGATTTCCAGGTAAATGAATGCGTAACTATTCATCTTCTATAGCAGTATTTTTCAGAAAGTGGTTCTAGGATGACTGCCATCTTAATCAACTGAAATAGTTGTTTAAATGTGAGATTCTTGGGCCCCATATTAAACCCTCTCCATTTGCCTTTTGAATCAGCTTTCTCAGTCATTGTTACGGAATGCTGAAGTTTGAGGGCCATTGCTGAGAGGGGCAGCCATGATGGGTCTCCAGGAACCAAGAGCCTTATAGTTGGATATTAACTTGCATAGGAATGGAATGCGATGCCCAGTTTAGGTAGCAGAGGTGATATTTTTGTAAGGATTATTTTTGTTGATCTTCAAATTATCCAGTAGAAGACCATCTACTCGTAGGCTCATTGCAGACCTACTTGCTAACATAATTCAATTAGTAAAGCCCACTTACCTACTAAAAGAATTAAAAAAAGGTTTACTCTTGACATGAGGAATTTTCTGTATTAATGTTTTAGAATCATGTCTACTTTTTAATGCTTTCATTTCATTTTATTATCATTGTTATTATTTATTTGTGTATTTATGTTATTGGAGAAAAACATGGAATGCATCATAAATTTGGCTGTCATCCTTGTGCAGGGGCCCTGCTAATCTTCTCCGTATCATTCCAATTTTGGTAAATGTGCTGCTGAAGTGAGGACTATTATTATTTACTGAAGTACAATCGAGAAAATTGTAAGATTTTAAAGTGTACAATGTGATGATTTGATATATGTGTACATTACGAAAGGGGAAATCATGTTAACATTTGTAACTTGGTTTTATGTCATTTATAATTTGATTTTATGTTATTTAAATTTCCTTTGAGAAATAGAGAATTTTTAAAGGAAAAATTAATGAAAGAGGAAAAAACAGGGAAAAACTAACAAAAAATAAACTTTTTAAATAAAATTGAAAATGGCTTAACCAAAGAGACAGAAAAGAAAAACTGTCAAAACCAGAAGCCAAAACCAAACAGTGGGAAGTTTTCTGGCAAGTCTCATCAAGGAAAAAAGAAAGAAAATAGTTAAATAATACTAAGAATAAGAAAAGGAGAATATAAACATGGATATAGGCAATATTTAGGTAATTACAAATAAGGCAATCGGTTAGAAAATCTTAAGTGAAGTTTTGTTTTACTCGTTATCTAGACTTATCATAAAGCATATAATAATTAAAGCAGAGCAATTTGCCACTAATAGACTAGAACAATAGGATAGAGAACTTAGTAGCAAGCATTCAAAGATGAAGAAGTTTACTATAGGACTAAGGTGGCAATGCTAAGCACTGGGGGAGAAAGTGTGGAAACAAGTACTAGCCACTTATACCCACATTGCATCCTGAACTTGAACCATAATACAACTCCAGATGCATTAAAATTTTAAATGTGAAAAATCAAACCAGTAAGATAAAATAAACTAGAAGCAGTTAAAGAATGACTTTATCTTCCTTTCACCAAATCTGTGTGTGTGTGTGTGTGTGTGTGTGTGTATTTTTTCCTTCTGAACTGTCTATTCTGGCAAAAAGGATGAAGTATGAAACAATATACAGTCATGGAAAGATCTCTCTAAGTATTGCTTGCAAAGCCAATTTATAAAAAAAAGGCATGTTATGGTCCCAGTTTTGTTATCAAAAAACAAGCATAATGAAATGAAGCCCATCCCCCAACTCTACATCAATATTTGGAGGCTATCCCAGCTGACATCTCAGATATATAAGAAGTATCCAGTTATTTATTGTTGTTGCGTGTAGTTAAATCAGTTCTTGACCCCATCCTCCCTGTCTTATGGACAATTCAATTGCAGCTGCGTTGGGTCCTGTTTTCCTTTCACTAGTTACTGTCTCACACGTGGGAGGAAGAGCTAATCTTCAGTCCGTCATTGTCAACACTGATCATTTTTCTAGGCGAGGGATAAGCGTTTGAAATCTGGTGTCTTCCTGCTCTTCTGGTACATGTGGGGCAGAGCAATCCTTATGGAGGTGGGGATACTTGTTTAGCAGACACTGCCCTCTTAGAGGAACTCATGCAGTCATCTGGGAAGTCTGGGTGCTAGGATGCTGAGCCCGGACAGCAGGAGTCCTTCACATGTATCCTAGACTTCCACCCTTTATTTATTAAATTATGCTCCATGCTCCAATAAACCTCAAAGATTCCCTCCTCTCCTCTGGCTTCTTCAAACACACCTAGATAACCTCTTATATGACTTTAAATTAACACAAAAGACTAGAGGAAACTGACTTGGAGCCAATTTTGCTTTCATCCTTAAAAAGAGAAAAAAATCCTGAGGAAAAGAAATATAAATTTGCATACCTGATTGAATTGGGGGATGAGGATTAAGAGTGGGATACAGTTGGAGGAAAGAAAAATAGGGAAGACAAACAGAGTTGTAACAAATATATGCTAATATTCTGATTGAGTATGTGTGTAAGAAAAGATCTATAATGATACCAAATAATTACAAATAGTTACTTCTGAGATTAGGGACACCTTTAACTTCAAATAGAACTGTAATATCTGAAATATTTATAAGAATTTGCTACTTTTATGAATTATAAAAGATTAACTCAAAAAGCAAAATAGACCAAGCAAAAGTTGTTTTTTTTTTTTTAATAAAATTTCAGTTTATAATCATTAGGGCTATAACTAAGTCAAGGAAACTGTCTAAACTCCCTAAGATACTGTGTCCATTCATGATGGAGATATAAGGATAAAAGGTTGAAGGTTTAGTTAAAACAAATTCTTTATTATATTTCAACGATTTGAAAAAGAAACTCCAGTATGAAAACAATATGAGTATAACACATGAGTTTCCAACGGGTATATATTTTGAAGCTCTTGAAGTCCTTGGGCAGGTGATACAGTTCAGGCAAAGAACTAGTTCTTCCATGAAAAGAAAGTTTTAATATGCTTTGGGACCTGAGAAATGCCATCTACATGTTGCTTATTAGTCCAGAGACCATCAGAAATATAGAAAGCAAGATTCTGACAAGCCAGTTTTCATTTACTTTGGAACAATTTTATCATGCTCAGTAGAATATAGGACTTAAAATCTGAGAGCTGGATAGAAGGATATATGTTTGCCTCTGAATCCCAGAGTTCTTTGTTTTAAGAAATAGGAGGGGCAAAGAGTCAAGTAACCAGAGATATTAAAAAAAAAAAAAAAAAAAAGTAGTTGCTTCCGTGAAGGTTCAGAGATTTTTCAGGCCCCCAACCAAGGACCTGGAGTCTACCTGTCACTCAGGAACCTGGAATGTAGAGATTTCTCTTGGGAAAAAAATGTGTTGTTTCTTAACCTAAAGTGAGTTCATGCCATCCAGTTGGACCATAAGAAAATACAACTAGGAGCTAAAACCTTTTTTTAAAGCCCCAAATGGTAGTAGTTGAACAAATGAACAACCTGCAACAACAAAGAAAAAGATATATCATGATTTACCATGAGCTAATTCAAGTGGTGAATTATTGCATCATTAAAATTAAAGTAGAAAATGTCATCATTCCAAAAGGGATGAAATAGGATAGTGTAGTGCGGTGATAACAAAATGCTCCCAGATTCATGCTTTTCCAAATACCTTGTTTTGCTGCCTAAATTGTGAACAAAACAAAATTGTTGGCTCTACTATCTGCCTCCTCTCTGACTACAGCCCCTGCCTTAGCCATAGCTCCCTCTCCTTGTCTTTCCCAACCATCCTGTCCTCCTTGCTCTTCTCTGAACAGTCTGCCTAGGAAATGTTGCTCCTTTGAAACAACAACTAAACTGCTTATTTAAATTAAAGACAATGACCCAAAGTTGGTAATGTAGACGTTATTTCATAATTAAAAATGACAAGTTTCCTGGTTCTCAGCATGAACACTAACATTAACTGAGCATGTCACTGGGTTGAGTCCTTTTTCATTCAACATTCCATAAGGAAGTTGTAATTTTTATTGCTCCGTACAGATGAGAAAACTGAGAAAAGCTAGGAAATGTCAGAGCTGAGAGTAAAACTCTGCCTTCTTTTTTTTTTTTTTTTAAGATTTATTTATTTTAGGAAAAGCGAGAGTGCACGTGGAGTGCTGGGGGTGCAGAGGGGGAGGGAGAGAGAGTGTCAAGCAGACCCCGCACTGAGCCGAAATCAGGGCTAGATCTCATGACCCTGTAAAGAACTCTGCCTTCTTAACCAGTAGTCTGTACTAATTCCTCTGAGGTTATATATGAATTGGGTTATATGTATATAAATGAAGTTCCCTGGCAGACCTATAAATAAAAAAAACCCCGAGACTTCTAGAGTTTTCTTACAATGGTTGGCATAAGGTTTTGCTCATTCTCAATATAAAAGAATTCTTTGTCAATATACACCCACACCCACACTCACACCCACCCACCCACCCACCCACACACACACACACACAGGAGTACTATCCATGTTTTCCCTCAAAGCTATAAAAAGGTTACCTAATCTAAAAAAAAAAAGATATTCAGCTTCACATCTTATGAGATCCTCTATAGTTTTAATATCTGTCCTGCCCTGCAGCTATCCCCCAGCAATAAACTATACATAGGAATCATAGTGTAAGGGGAAAATAAAGATATATAGTGACACCAATATGTGAAAGCAAAACATCTGGAAATTCAGTAAAAACATTAATAAACTCAGTGAAAAATTTGGTCAAACTTTTTTGATATTATATAGACAAAAATAAATGAATAGTTAGCTCAGTGGAATAGGTATTTTGGTATTATTTGAAAATAAAATGACAAAGTATTCTAACTATTGTTTCCAGATTATTCTGTTGTGAAGTTGGCCATTTCATTTTAGTCTTAGGTCTGTTTACAAATAGGTGAGGTATAAATAAATGTTTAAAATTTTGGTCAACGGATTGTATTCTACTCAGAGAAACAATAAATTAGCTATTTCTAGGGTTTTCACTGCAAGAAGTATATTTTAGAATATTGGTGTGGGGATGATATAACATATATAAGACATTCGTGTATGGTGGTCAATAACTCAAATCTCTTGATCACATTAAACAAGTAGATTCTTCTAAAGATATTCTCTTCTACTCCTGGAGGTGAAACAGAGCCAGCCCAGGGAAATATTGACATGTAGCCTTGAGGTAAAGAAGGTGGCTGATGACAGAAGGAGATCTCAGAGATGGATCCTGAGGATGAAAACGGTGGTGGCCTTGAAAAGAAACCACTTGGAGGAAATGTGGGAGAATTTGTCTAGAGGATCCTGTGCACAGGTAGGCAAGTTTCCATTGAGAGAGAAGAGGAAGGCACATGCCTCCATTTTTATCTTGGTTTTTGATTTTTTTATTATGGTAAAATATATGTAAAACTTACCACCTTAATCATTTTTAGATGTACAATTTGGAGTCATTAATCATTAAATACATTCATGTTATTGTGTAACCATCACCATTATCCATCTCCAGGGCTTTTTCATCATCCCAAACTGAAACTCCATACCCACTAAATAATAATTCCCATTTTTCTCTCTCCCCTCAGCCCCTAATGAATACTATTCTGCTTTTAGTCTCTATGAATTTGACCACTCCAGGTACTTCTTATACCATAGACTGAATATTTTTGTCCGTCCCAAATTCATATGTTGAAATACTAGTCCCCAGTGTGGTGGTTTTAGGAGGTGAGCCTTTGGTAGTCTTTGCTATCATGAATTGGATTAGTACCCTTACAAAAGAGACTCCAGAAAACGACCTTGTCTCTTCTGTTATGGGAGGACACAGCAAGAAGATGACTGTCCTTGAATGAGAAAACAGGCTCACACCAGACACAGACTCTTCCAGTGCCTTGAGCTGGACTTCCTCACCTCCAGAACTATGAGAAATGAGTGCTTGTTGATTATAAGCCACCAGATCTTTGGTGTTTTATTATAAAAGCCCAAACTAAAACATTTTGCAAGTAGAAACATACACTATTTGTCCTCTTGTGTCTGATTTATTTCACTTAGCATGTTTCCGACTTTCTTCCATGGTGTAGCATGTATCAGAATGCCATTCCTTTTTAAGGCTGAGTTATATTCCATTGTATGGATATACCATATTTTGTTTATCTATTCATCTGTCGCTGGACATGTGGGTTGTTTCATTCATTAGGTTATTGTGAATAATGCTGCTATGAATGTGAGTATACAAATATCTATTCAAATTCCTTCTTTCCACTCTTTCAGGTATATACCCAGAAGTGGTGTTTTTAAATTTTAGAACTTTTTATTGGCATATGACATATACAGTGGTGCACAATGTGGAATAGCTCACTCCTGCTCCCAGTCACTGTGTTGAAGAGCCACCTATTTTCTTGTTTTTTTTTTTTAAAGTATTTTTTGCTTTTTTTTTTTTTTTTAAAGTAAGCTTTATGCCCAATGTGGGGCTTGAACACATGACCCTGAGATAAAGAGTTGCGCGCTTTACTGACTGAGCCAGCCAGGTGCCCCAAAGAGCTGCATATTTTCCAACTCATGGTCCAGAATGTCTTCTGCCTTAAATTATTTGTCTCTTAAAAATGCTCCTTTTGGATGGATAGCTTATGAGATACACCTACTGTTTACTTTCCAACAGTTATATTTTGGATGCTCAAGAAACTCTAGTAATAGGGTAAGGAATAAAGGGAGAATGATTAAAATCTTCAAGCTTTTGGGTAAATTGGATTCAGAACTTATACTTTTACGGATTGCAGTAATGAACTCTGTTCACGCCAGTTCATCTTTGTTTATGGCGGTGAGATTCAGTGAAAAAACACGAGTGTTATGCACTGAATTGTGTCCCCCCCAAATTCGTATGTTGAAGTCATAACTCCAATGTGGCTGTGTTTTGAGATTAGGCTTTTAGGAGGCAATGGAGGCTAAATGAGATCATAAGAATGAGACCCCAGTATAGTGGTTTTATACAAAGAGGAAGAGAGAGATTTTTCTTCTTCCTGCCGCCATGTGAGGACACAGCAAGAAGGTGGCCATCTGCAGGTCAGGGAGAGGGCCCCCGCCAGGTACCGAGTCTCCCTACACCTTGACCTTGGACTTCCCAGCCTCGAGAACTGTGAGAAATTAATGTTTCTTGTTTAAGCCACCCAGTCTGTGGTATTTGTTATGGCAGCTGAAGCTGAGACAGTGTGTCTTACAGCTGAACCTCTATGCCCGTGAAGGAGTCGCTTCTGCTTTTTGAGACTCAGTTTTTTCATTTATAAAATGTTAGTAATATTCCTTATTTCCCCCAAGTAGCTGGGAAAATCACTGAGATAACATATCCCAAGTATGATAGATACACAGTAAATTCTTGAAAGTTACTTCACTTCCCCTTCCAGCCTTTGTTTTTTTTACCACCTAAGCACAGTTGTAAAATGTAAAGGGCACCATATGCTGCCACCATTTTTCAGGCATAATAATAAAAATAGCTAAACATTATTGAGAACTTACTACGGACCAGACACGAGAGCTAACACTTTATTCACATGATCTTGTGCCATTCTCACAGACACTTTAAAATAAACATTGTTATTCCCTTTAACAGATTAGGAAACTGAGGCTCAGAGAAGACAAGTGACTTCTCAAGGTTGCATAGTTATTACAGAGTGGATCTGGGATTTATACCCATGGCTGTCTGACTCCCTGGGCTGTGTTCTTAATCATTTTCTTATTCCCAAGTATATGATTATTGTTCATTCAACCCGAAGGACACAGGAGATTCAATCACTGCTCTCATGCACCTCACTGTCTAGTAGGAAAGGCGAAAGTGAAAATCAATAATTAGTAAATAGTGTGATAAATGTTAAATCTGCACAAGATGTTATTGAGTACAGAGGACAGATGCCAACTGTCTGAGGAGGCCAGAAAATAGTTCCCGAATCCATTTGCTGGACTACCAAGGTGGAGAAGGACATTTCAGACTGAGGGCCCAAAGGCACAGAAGCATAAGGGCAAGGCTTACTGGAGGGGCGCCTGGGTGGCACAGCGGTTAAGTGTCTGCCTTCGGCTCAGGGCGTGATCCTGGCATTCTGGGATCGAGCCCCACATCAGGCCCCTCCGCTATGAGCCTGCTTCTTCCTCTCCCACTCCCCCTGCTTGTGTTCCCTCTCTCGCTGGCTGTCTCTATCTCTGTCGAATAAATAAATAAATAAATAAAATCTTAAAAAAAAAAAAAGGACAAGGCTTACTGGAAACCTACATGTAGTTCTGGGGGCCTGCAGTGAAGGACACATACTAGGGAAATGTAGTCAATGAAGCAGGAGAGGTTTGGAGAGCCCAGATTGTGAAGACCATTATATGGCATATATGACAGGCATTTAAACTCTCTGCTACAGAATATACATGTGAGAAAGCCATTCTTGTATGTCTCCCTCTTGAGACAGTTTCATCATAGAAAGGAATGAGTCTTGTTTATCTCTGTGTATCAAAAGCCTAGGAAGGGTAGTACTCAGCAAATATTTGCCACACACAAAAAGTGAATGAATGAATGAATAAAAGAACAGTGTTATGCACATCACAATATATATTTTAACTGCAGGGGTATGCGATTAGAGGGCGTCAAGAACGGGATAAAAGATAACAGTGAAGAGGAAATTTTCTAGCAAAGGTATAGTGAGAAGGATATTGGAAGGTTATTCAAGAGAAGGACTGTCATTTACCAACAGAGAGAACACAGAGGGTTGTTTGGGGGCAGGGAGATGTGAGGTGGAGAAGGAGGGAAGCAGCTTTCAAGAGAATACAGGTGGGTTTTGAGTTGAGTGGGAAATGGTTGGATTTCTTGCTGTCACTTGGGTCTGGAAGCTAGAGCTAAGGGTCATGCCCTGAAAACCTTGGCAATACCTCTTTACATTGACAGAGAGAATGTACAGAGTAGGTAGAGACTAGAGTGAGTTCTGGGGTTGTAATTTAGGAAAAAAACAAGTGCTTTTCAGAGATTCATACATATTATAGAATCGTATTTGTCATCAAGGATAGAGAAAGAGGAGCCTGGAATGTGGGCTTAGGAGGAGTAAGGGATAAGATGAATCTTGTGGCATGAAATCTATGGAAAATTCAAGGGGATATGTTTTCAACGGGATTAAACTCTGCAGAGAGGAGTAAATCTAGCACTATTTGCTATGTGTTGCTTGACAGTATATTTATTGGGGAAATTATGTGATATCTATGGAATTAATTTTAAAACAATTTTAGGGGGCTGCTTTGCTTGGTGCTATATTTTTTCCACGAGTTGGATGCATTTTATATTCAGCAGTGGAAATTGAGCATTTTTAAAAAGTAAATCATACTCACAAATGACATTTTCATGAAAAAAAAAATGAAAGATGTTAATACGGTGTAATACCAAGAGGATACAGTGAATGCAATTACTTGTTTGCTCAAGGCATCATTAAGTAAGCTGTTGGTAGGTGCAAAAAATAAGAGACCCAAATGGAAATTTCCGAGCAACTGGTGTGTTGACTTTTCTTGTGGGAGGTGCTCTTTGGGATAGCTATGGTAATATAATATCGCTGGAATATATGGGAATAGTCTTAGTGGCTTTGAATAGAACAAAATTATTATGAATAGAGGCATAACTGAAGATTCAGCATAGTAATTTATTTACAAAATAAGGATTGTTTTCATGGTTGTGAAGAACAGTGAAGACTCTACTGTTTTTAAGTTTTTAGAAATTTAAATTATAATTATAATTCAAATTTTAAAATATTTGTTGAGACTAAGGAATATGTGTACCTATCTAAGTGTCTGTGTTGTGCAAAGGGAATAGAGGTCTATATTTTTTATAAAGAATTATTGAGCGTATAACATATAAAAGAAAAACATATATTAAAAAAAAGAAAAACATAAGTGTGTCACTTGATGTACTCGATGATTTTTTCACAAACTGAACACAGCTGTAAAATCTATACCCAGACCAAGAAACAGAACATCAGCAGCACCCCAGATGTCTTCTTTAATCTCCCTCCCAATCACTAAGAGTGAACACCATCTGCCTGTACAACATAAAATCTAAATTTTTAAACACTAGATTTTATCTGATTCTCTACCATGTAAATGGATAACAGTTCACTGAAGATGGTGCATTTACTGGTTTACTTGTTTTCTCCTTTATTTAGGCTTTAAACTTGTCCACGGCAGGGATTATGGCTTACTCTGCTCATGTTTGCTGAAAGGGTCTGGTGCAGGGTTGGGAACATGGTAGGCATTCAAAAAATAAATTGACTAATAAAAATGGAATGCAATGGAAGCAAAGAAAACCTGAGGACCATTAGACCCGGAATTATTCCTTGTGATAAAGGTGTTTTGGTCTTGGTGGCGCTGAAGGGCCAAAATATACCTGGACTAGTTCTCATTCTGAGCTTGACTCAGGGCAGGACAGAGAGAATAATAATTCAGTAGGGCTGGATTTAGGTTTGTATGATTGGGTAGCAGAGAAGCGGGTTTATAACGGCAGCATTTCACAATCTGTTAGGACATCAAAAAGATACTTTAATCTAACAAACTTTTTCTATAGTAGAGCGTGGGCAAGATTTTTCCCTTCCATTCTTCAAGGAGGTTAAAATAGTCCCTTTGCCGAGACCACAAGGAGGTTATAGTTGAAGGAAATGAACTTCACTAGTAATATTTCATCACTGTTGTTCATTTTACATATATTTTAGAGTTTTCTCTCGATGTAGCTACTGATAAATATTAGACACACTTAAAATGTTACAAAAAAAGGAGAATAAGCAACTCTACATTTTGCTGCATTTCATTATCTAAATGTTGTCAATAACCTTGATTTTCTTATTCTTTCATTGTACAAATGACATTTAATTCAATGATACTAAAAATAATTAAGATTAAGTGACTGCTTACTATAAACCAGCCCTGTAATTTACATAAATGAACCCATTATAGCCTCGCAGTTATCACACCTCGTAGTATATGCTGTCCTCATTTTAAGGAAATGAGGCTTAAAGAAGTTCAGCTTCTGGCCAAAGCCATAAATCAAGTGGGTCTTTGACTAGAGATTCAAATCCAGGTCTGTCTGGATCCAGAATCTGGGCTTCCACCTTCTAGAAGACGCTTCAGCATCTTATCAAATCCTGATACTTTGGGCTTTTACCCACTATTAAATACTTGATACTGTTTACTGAAGTTTTGTTTTGTTTAATGACTCAATAGATATCCTTTTAACTAGAAAATATAGCAGTCCTGAGTGGAGGTGGCACGGGGGGTGGGGGGGTGTAGGGTTGGGGCGCTGCTGTCTCTGGTGTAGGCAGTCGTGAAGAGAGATTTCTATAACACACCAGAAGGTTGGTTATAAATTTGGAGCAAGGATACAAAACTAGAAGGCAAAAGTCCCAAGTACTACATTCAACTTAAATTGGAGTATTACAGAAAGGCATCCTTGGCAATTCTATACATGGATACAGGGCTTGCAATTCTGACCAATTTAGTTAACTTTTTGGGTAAATTTGTTGTCTCGGGAAGTTCCAGTTAAAAAGAAAAAGCTATCGGTCAGTTTCCATTATTATTACTTCAGCCTGAATTAAATGAACACATTGTAGGAAACTGTGCTAGCAGTATCATACCAGTGAGAGGCAAACTACCAGGTAGGGTGCTCAGAAAGGCAAACTGGTCTCTTGAGACAAGAAGACAAAATTGTCTTAGGCTCTGATTATCTCCCTGATGAAGAGGGTTGAAAGGAGAGGGTGGTGGTCTTCTCTGAGAGCATACTTCCCAGTGGCTTCCTGGTCTCCTGGAATTGAGTAGGTCACTAAGATCAGGCTCTCTTCCTTATAAAACTGTTCCCAGGCTCCCTGTAGGATGAGTGTTCGTCTCAACTTGTCACCCAGCCCTTGGTGGCCAATTCTCTAGCCTTGTTTCACACTTTGCTCCCACTGTGGGTTTTGGGGCATCTTTGAACTTCTCTCAATATACCTTCAGGCGTTTCTTAAGAGTATTCGAGAACTATTTTGAAAACGGCAAATTAGTGCTTGCTTCTGTGTATGCTACATTTCCTAAACTACTAGAACTCCATGAAAGAGGGTTTTTGGGTGCTGAAATCTGCAACTCTCCCACATGTAATTTTAAGTACAGCAGGACACACCAAACAGGTGACAAGGAAGCAGGTAGTAATAAAAATAAAATACTGTTGTTTTGTCTTTTAAGAATGAATCACACATGTGAAGAAATAAATCTATTCCTTTAAAAGCTGGCAGATTATTTTAGGCCATATCAAGAGAAAAATAGAATGTGTTCCATTAAAAATGATTGAGAAATGTTATTCTTCACTTTAAAATAGTTGTCACTTAAATTATAATTTTTATTCTCAGCTCAAGAGTAAAAAGACAAATTTTCTATAACCGGATAGCTATTATAAAGCTAACCAGATACCTTTGTCTTTCTTCTTGCTTTTATATTAAGCCCTATAGACTAAGCTCTTGGCTATAAATAAAACTATTGATGTTAAAAGGTCATGGCTGTGACCTTTCACATGTTTCTTCTCCACTGTATCTATATACACTGTATACTTTACCCAGAGAAGAGATTCTTTATTTAAGAGAGCTTAAACTGTTCAAATTTGTAATGTACTGGGGATTTTGGAATGTCTAGGGGACTTAGTGGATAAAGAACTGACCTTTCATCTCTGAACCCAGACACAGACCAACCTCAGATAAGTGAAAAAGTTTTGTGTCAGTTGCCTGTATGATAAACTGGTACTATCCACTATCTTCCAACCCAATTAAGCATTACTGGCAGATCTGGCCTCAAGAGGCACATGGAGTATAGAAATGGAATTACTTCTACTCTTGGAGAGGGTGTCTGAACCTTCAAGATAGGATTTTAAGGTTATAAATGGGAAACATTGGCCAAAGTAGCATCTAGAGATAGAAATCCATAAGCCCATGTGAAAGCCACCCCTCACTCCCATAATCGAATGCAAATTTTAGATCCTGGGATATTTCCAAGGTTCATGCTTTTAGCTTTTATTTGCTATGTCTTCAAATGCTTTTATTTGCTATGTCTTCAAATGCAAAATATTTGTACCATTTAATCTACAGGAAAAAACAAATAACTTGACTGTAGCCAACAGTAGCAGATGTGTGTAGTGGTGGCATGCAGTGAAACTTGGGGCTGACAGAGCCAATCTAATGTTCACAGAGAAACGCAGACTAGAGTTTCTAACATATTAAATAATACACAAATCCCTGCATTTTATATTAGGGTATGTGATATGAAGTTGTGACAAGTTTTCATTTTATTATTTAAATTTCACTTCCTTCACATTAAAATGAATTCCCTTTTCAAATAAACATTGGAAATAATTAAAGAACACATAAACTTGAGGACATACTTGCTGTTTTTTTACGTCTTTGATTTGTCAAATATACAACCCAACCCAGTAGATGTTCACTACCTACTTTATCATGAATGGATGAGTGATGATCAAAAGAGGTACTATTGCATGTTGGGTGGTCATTGTAAGTCAGAAAAAAAAAAATCTGTTGAATGTTTCAATTTTGCAGAATTAATGAGAGGGAGGAAGTTGAACACTTCCTATAAAAATATTCAAGTAATTTAAAATTTCAACAATGAAAGGTGTCAAATTTAACTTGAGAAGAGCCTTTAATGGAAGTTAATACAGTGATTAAGTATCTTTATTTTTCTCCCTTAGAGAGAAGACAATGGCCATTGTCATTTAATTTAATTTAAGTAGAGCTTCATTTACATATTACTGAGATCTTTGTAATATGCAGTTATACAGGAACTATTTTAAAATTAACAAAAGAAAAAGATGTAAGGTTTTTTTCTTGTGGATATATGACAAACGACAAGGAAAAATAAAGTGGAGAAAACCACTAATTTAATCTCTTTGGTTAGATTAGAGTTATTTTTATTTACTTTTTAATATTTTTCTATATCTTTGTGTGCTGTACACAAAGCATATTTGTTATTATTTTTTCTAACCAGGAAAAGTAACCTCTGAAACACACGCTAAATTCTATCTGGTTACAACTCTCTCTGTAGCCATCATTCATGTTCAGAAAACTAAATACAGTATTCATTCTGTAAATTTGAAAACCACTAAGTCCTTTGGACATCAAAGGGACAATACTTGAAAATGTTTCCTTGAGTAATTTGATTTGAAAGTTGAGTGAAGGTTAATTTGAAGTTGAGTGAAAGTTGAACTCAATAAAAGTGAAGAACCCAAGTTCAAGAGCAAAGGTGAGAAGAGTGGCTAGAAGGGACCAGGAACTTGAAAATACTTGAGGGGAAATGCGTTGAATGGTTCTGAAGGGAAGACAGTAAGCCTATTTTGATCTATATACATAGACGATCTGGATACCTTATATTCTCAGTGTTAAAAGAAAAGAAAAAGGAACCAACAGGTCCCAAATGAATCACTTGTGCTACGTCCCGTGTCAACAAACTAAGACTTAATACCTAACTGGAGTTGCAGCGTCTTCCAGGAAGGTGATCTTTAACCAGCCAGTCTGGAATCACCTGGTCAGCTCTAGTGAGGTCATCTGCTTGATAGACCCCCATCTTCCTTGAAACAATCCACTCTTTATTAGAAGCCCCCTTGACGCACCTACTTCTGCTTGTAAATGCCTTCCATTTTGTACAACTTCTCCAAGTTCCTTTCTTTCTGCTAGATGGGATGTACCCCACCCATGAATCATTGAATAAAGCCCATTAGACCTTCAAATTTACTCAGATTTTTTTAAACAATGGGTTTAGCCCAAAGTAATTAGATGAACCAAGTCATTATTTAATAAGTACTTTAGTGAAGACATTTAATGTGAATGGCAAAAATATTAGCAAAATAGGAATATTAATACAAAGAAAAGAAGTAAAAACGCAGAGGTAAGAGATTGAAAGATCAAGATATGAAATATCCAAACTGCCTTCACATTGGAGGTGAGAAAATGATGCTGTGTTTTATCTTCAAAGAGTAGATTAGAAATACAGCCTGAAAATCTGAGAAGGATTGGAGCAGAACATTTTTGTGAGAAAAAACAATAGCTAAAATTCAAGTTTTGTGACTAAGGATTTTTGGTTTTATGTTTTAAGATGATCTATTTTCTCCATATGGCTTTTCAAAGGGAACTTGGATATAATCAGTAAGAACCATTTAGAAATGGCTTATCCTGGAAATATTATCTTCTTACACTCACTATTTTTCCTATCTAACACGGGAAACTAAAAACAAAACCCTGAATTCTGATACCAGCACACAAAAATTTTAGCCAAATCTTTTGTTTAGAGTTGAAGTTTTTTTGTTTGTCTTCTTTGAGAAACTATAGAAATAAAGCTCTCAGCTAACTTGCGGTAAATCATGGCTTCCTCAGGGCAGAGCTATACAACCACACGTGGCTGCAAAGTTCACATTCCTGTGAATTACATATTTTCGTAACCTTTGTCTAAGCATCTCCTTTACAGCATGGGTAACAATTAGAGTTTAAGAAGTTACTTACTTATTA
Source organism: Ursus arctos (assembly GCF_023065955.2). Classification (NCBI taxonomy): domain Eukaryota; kingdom Metazoa; phylum Chordata; class Mammalia; order Carnivora; family Ursidae; genus Ursus; species Ursus arctos. The sequence goes on along the minus strand of NW_026623078.1, from coordinate 32,455,220 downwards.
ATTTAATATACGTGCACCCCACTAGGCATGAAGATGTGTCTACTTTCGCACCATTGTATCTGAGGTGCCCGACTGCATGACACCTAGTAGGAGCTTAATAACTGTTGAATGAATGATTCCATCAGTGAACGAATAAAGCACTCCTTGAGCTTTCATTTTGACTTAATTACCACGTAAGAAAACGAATGCTTGCAATCGAGTGGCTTTCCATTGCTCAGAAATGATTTTTACTATTTGAAGGATGAATAATGCTTTTAAATTTTATTGACTCAGAAATAAGCATCTTTCTAGAAAGGAAACAAAAAGCAAATATACCACCACGAACAAAAACATGTAATGCACACAGTGCCAATTTAACTAGGAAAACACAAGTCTGATGATCATTATGCATGTTTTTCTTCAAAATTTCTTCCTATTTCTCACACAGAAAGGCCTGTTTAGAGATGTCACACGTGGTCATTTAAAACCATGTCCACTGATTTAATGTCTGCAGGCACTCGATGCATAGTCAAAGCCAAGAGAAGACCACTTGCTTTAAAGATGATAACACCTTTGGAATGTTAATAGTGTAAAACTTTCTAAAGGAAAATGATTTCTTTACTGAACAAGGAAAGAGTCAGATTGGCTTAGTCCATTTTGCACCTTTGTGCTAGGGAATCTGTAGGTTTAAATTACAGCAGCTTTAGTCTTTGCTTTTCAATCCCTTAATCCTTAAGGAGCATAGGTTTCAGTTCAAGACAACTTCACACAGAACATAAGAAAAGACTCTGTGAGCCTACCTCAAGTATGATGATCTTTTTTTCAGCTGTGATCTTTTGCTTGCATCCCATAGTAAAAATGACTTTGAGGCAAACCAGTGTCAAATAATTAATGCATTTTCAATGAAGGACTTTTTTCCACTCTGCTATAATGCAATGCATGAAAAGCAATAAATACTTTCATGTAAGCCACTTGTACCTGTGGTTTTCATCACTGTTTCACTGGGATCCTTCACATTAGAGAACCTTTGTGAGGTGCCTAAGCTGAAATGGAAAGAAAAGCTGGCCTGGGAGGTTTTACATCTGGTAGCCTACCCCATTACTTACAGGCTACATCTTAAAAAAAAAAAAAAAAAAAAAAAGAAAGTCATACAGGTTGAATTGGGGCAATTATGTTCTGATCTAAGACATATATATTTGTCGATTATTTCCAGGTGTTTCTTAAAAAAACATGTTTTCTTGATCTATAATTAATATTTTGCGATGGAGTTCTAGCAAAATGCCACAAAACCACTCACTATTTCTCCATGCTGTAAATGATATGAACTAATAGTAACCATATTAAGATTCTTAGGTTTTTAAGCATTATCCTAGTTTGTGTCACAACTATTATTTAAAATTATAATATCCAGGTGTTGTATATGGTATTTGATCAAAGGGAATGGAAATGTAATGAGTTATAAGTTTTCTCCCCGAGGACTCAAACTGTACATAATGGGAGAGGGTGTGATTTATTTTCTGAGTCATTCTGGAAACAGTTATAAAAACCTTTAGTTAAATGTTCGTAACTGGGGTTATTGAATCTGCTGATATTTACCACTTATGGGGGGAGTTATAGGAGTGCATTTTTTTTTGAGAGGAAAACTGAACTAAAGTATCTTTTAAAAGAAACCTCTATATATCAGAAAACATTAGTATCACCTGCTGATTTTTTTTTCGCCTGCTGATTTTTTAATGACTATTTCCAGGCTCTGTGTGACATGTTCACAGAATCCAAACCAAACCAAACCAAAACAAAACAAAAAACCAAAAAAGCAAAAGCAAACAAACAAACAAACAAAAAAAAACTTCAAAATTGACCTTTAGAGATAACAAAAAGTGACACTTGATTTTTTTTTTTTTGGATGGTGATGAATGCTTCCTCTAAATTACAATGAACAGTAGAGCTATAATTTTATGAGAACATTCCTAATTTTCCCCACATTAACCTTGTGTTAGGAAATGCTAACAACTTTGAATTACAAGACTAAATCCTCCTCCCGTTCTCTGCCATCAGTGAAAATGATCAGTCCTTCCCCTTTAAGCAAATGCAATAAGGAAGCGTCAGAAGTGGGTTGAACACTTTTTTTTTTTTTTTGATCTTCCTCAAATATTGTTTGACCTTAATCACTGTCTTCCAACAAGCTTAACATGACATCACCTTGAAACAAAAACACACAGCTCTCAAGTCCGGCTCTGGAGTGAAAAAGCCCTGATTATTAGTCCTCTGTGTGATCTTTCCAGATCGCACTGATGAGATGAAGTTTAATCTCGTTTCTCTCCTCTCCAGCACCACAAACCACAGGCAGTTTAAGGCAGCCTGAAAATCTCTTACATCTGGAAGAGCAATAATTCATGGGATTTCGCCTGACAGCCATGACAGGCAGCAGGGCAGCCAGAAACAACCGTCTCTTATGTTGTGCTGTTTGCAAAAAATCAGAAGAGGAGGAGTCGGCACAGGACCACATCCTTCTTTAGCATATGTTAGTGGAGAAAACCCTTTTATTTTCTGCCAGATGCTTCATGAATAGGTCCTAAATATTACATAGACAGTAGCTATCACTTCCAAACAAAATTCCTGGGTGTCTGCTAAGCTGCAAAGCGTATGAGGGCCTATTGTCTGGCAAAGGGTCATGGTTAAATTTGCAGAGATTTTTTAAAATAGATATCTCAGATTCTACATGTAATTTATAGGCATTTGCACACCCTGCTGTGCATGAATACGATACCATCTTCTGAGTGGGATTATTTCGTGAAATGTATATGGGATTTAGCTACAGTAACTTTTACTGGGCAGCTTAGAATGGCCAGCAAAGTACTAGAATTTACTGCGGCACAGCTTGCGCTGTCAAGCTCAGGGTTGGTGTTTATGATTTCTGCAGAAGCAGAAATAAACAACTTCTCCTTAATGGCCTTCTTTATGTGTAGGCAGCAGTGGCCCTATCTGGTCTCACAACGGTAGCCGGTGCAGCAGCCTGAGGAACCGATGGCTGGAAATTTGCATTTCTGCTTCTCTGACTTCGCTGTGGCCGTAGCCAGAAGTGGGGAAATAGACTGCAAATGTTTGAATGGGTAGCATTCCACTCTACTGTTTTTAGTGCTATAAATACATTGTGGATAGAATGACCCAATTTTAAGACTCTGACAGGGAGGAGAGAAGGCAACGGCCGGATTTATTTTCAGATTGTACGTTGTCGATAAATCCCGTAAAAATACTCATCAAAGGCAATTTAAATGACTTCTCTGAGAGGCCCGTTTTTCCGAAGTATGCGATATAGTCACGTCACCATTCAACATGCCTTTCAAGGGACATCGAGGCAGTGGTCAGAATTCTAGGAAGCATGAGCACGAGCGCATGCGTAGGTTAAATATGTATTTTCCTCCTTGGGCAAAGATTTAAAAAAAGGTAATTCCCTCAAACTTTTCTCATGTAACAAGAGTTTTGAAAGTTCTGAAGAATGTTGACGTACGCTGTATGTAGGAGCAGGCAGAAAATACATTTTTTAAAAAACGAGACAACCGTTTCATGCCAAAGAAAAACAATTCCTTTGCCAAACTACACATTGTTAACTTAAAATGTGTTCCATGTGGAAATAGGAAGACTGGTTTTAAGGAAAGGCTAGTGATCTGAAGTCAGCTGGCTCCGTGCCTGTCAACTACACATTTTGGCTTCTAGTTTTACAGCTAGAATTGGAAATATTTATTTCCCTATTTAAGAGAGGTTCTTTTCCTTTGCCTAGTAAACCAATGAATTTGCCTGTAAACATGCGTATAGAGAAAAAGACTTCCAGGCAATACGCAAGGGAGGAATAATTGAAAATCTCTCGTAGGCAACATATTATAGGTTGGAAAGATTGCATTTTATTCTATTCTCATCCTGTCCGGCCCTTTTGCCAGCATTTTTTGTTTACTCATCACATTTTCTGGAAAGAAATTAAATTACCCAAGCCTTCGGCTTTTGCGTTTGAAAGCTTATGACCACAAGACAGACACATACTTGGAAGACGTATCTCTACTGATGACAATATTTACCTATCACCACTGTTTAGAATTATCAACATCAACAAGCCTTCCGATATAGCCTGTTCCTGGCTTCTTTGAAGTAGTCGCCCTATTGCCGTGGTCTTTTGCGGGCTACAGATGAATTCTCAAAGGCAGCATGAACCCCCAGCGATGAGCAGTCATTGGAAGGAACTTACAGAGCGAAGGAGTCTTGAAAATGTGAAAAAACTATCTCTCTCTCTCTCTAAAATTCGTTTGCTAGTCATATCCCACTTACCTTGGATCACTTAATTTATCACGTTTTTCGGTGTTTGATCTTGGCAATAAGGAAGGCAGGAAACTGATTCATCAAAGTATTCTCATGTTGTTTTACGTGATGTGAAATGGTGGGACTTAGAACTTCAAGTACACGTAGAGTGGTAGCATCGATCTCAGTTTCACTCTCTCAAAGGCAAATCCAGAGGCTTTCAGTAGCCAGATTTTAGTAAGTCTGAGTGGGCAAGAGCTATTTATTACAATTCTGAGAGCATAAAGCTCCTCCTTTTCACACATACCCCTTTGCTGGAATACCCAAGTTGTATTTATGATTTTGGATTTTATTTCACAGCATTCCAGTTTAGTTTAGCATGATGTATTTAATAACCATGTCGACTGTCTTAATTACCCTATAAAGCAGGGTTCCATTGGCATTTGACCCTCCACGGCATTCCAGAGAAACTGCAGGACCATGATAATTACCAACCGCCTGTGAGAAAATTAAACAAAAAGGCCCAACTTTTAAACCACCATTTTAAACGACCTATTACATCTCAGGAATAAATCATTGATGAAATAGCTTGCTTAACAGGAAAATAGCTATTCCATAGCAAAGAATTTCCCCTTGCATGATCATGAAGAGAATATTAAGTATTCTTCAGCTCAAAAGGTTAGATTTTATGTCTGTCCAATGCCTTTTAATGACACATTTTTGTGTAATTTTACTGTAATCAAAGCCTTTTCCCATAGAGGTTACAGACTGTGGGTATTTGTCAGTCTTAAACATTTTGCTATCCATGGAATATTAAATGCACTTATATATGGCCAGAGGAAAAAAATCTGTTTATAATTGGAAAAAAATTCAAATTAAAAAAAGATCTATGAATAGTTTTACTTCCTTTGATTAGCATGGCCATTTGCTATACATTTTGCAAAAAGTGCTAATCAATCACTCCGTGTGATAAGATTGATTTATTAATTGCCAGCATAGTCCAAAAAAATAGTGACCCGCTTTGAAGATCTAAATGTCTGGATTAATTTGAGAGTGGTGCCAATATGTCATAACTAATCATGACATATCGTTATATTCATTTCTATGGAATAGTTCTATCAGTCCGAAGCTCAATAAACATAAAGCTTAAGTTCTCTATCCCCCTACATTCCACCCCGATAAATATTTGTTTTGTGAAAATTGATATTTTACATATGTTTCCTATTACGGTTCCCTGTGTGACATTAGAGATATACTAGATAACTCTTTTCTGATCTCACTGTAATCCAACGATTAAGATCATCACTTAAAAAAAAAAAATTGAATACAATCCGAGTAAAGACCTATAAGAATTGTAGGCTTTTGTTCTTTTCTCGCGAGAATTTTGACTCCCTTTGCGAAAAGCAAAATAGCACATGTGCCTTGAGGTCACATAAGGTCCATTTCCAGGTTTCTAACACTGGCCACTTTTTTTTTTCCTATTGGGAAATTGCCTGGGGCCCAAGGAAACTGGCCAATGGGTACTTGAAATAATTGGGTGAACAAGTGTGTTTTTTTGGCAGAGATCGATAGTAGAAAGGACAAGTATTACATTTGTTGTCAGGCATCCCGGCATCCCGTACTCGTTCTGCTTGCCAGCTGTGTGATCTTCAATAGATTACTAACCTTCTCTGAGTTGCAATTTTCTCCCCTGTAAAATGGAAGTGATGGTAGCTATTTCACAAGGTTTGGGGGAGGATTAAAACAGATAATATATGTAAGATGCCTTCTACAATGTCTGACTCATAATAGTTACTCAGTTTTTGTTGGATTTGGTTTTTTGGCTCTGTCTCCAGCAGAGTTCACAGTAATCTGACTAATGCTTTGCTAAATGTTTTCTTATTGAAACCCACTCAAAACCTCCAAGGTTTAACACTGAGAAGAGATTGCCAATTAGCGAAGAGTGGCTGATCAAGGAGCCTTAATCCATTTCCTGGACCACTCAGGCCACATAAATTCCTATGGCCGCCAATGCCAGTTTTCAGGGTCACATTCCTCACTGTTCTTGAAAAGTGTGTACCAATCATAGATTGTTTCCTTGGTTCTTTTTAGCACAGCTGAAGAAGGCCGGCTTCTTATAATAATTTTAAAACACTGTGAAAGAAAAAAAAAAAGGCAAATAAGGAACTTTAAAAAAAATCATTAGGTTCTTGAGATAGAGATTTCTGATTCTTATTGTAGTTAGCTCTCGACAAAGTCTGTCCAGCTCTAGATCTCAACCTAAAGTTGTGTTCACGTGCGTCTGGTCTGTGTTTCCCCTTTCCCGTTTGCCCATTGAAAGGAGGAGAGTGCCTCATCTTCCACCAAAGAACTGTTCTTTTCAACACATGAAGCTCTGGTATTGAGGGTGAGTGCTAAACATTAGCCTTGACACCCACTTCGGAATTTTCAACTCAGATGAAGGTTTCGGGCTGAGAGAAACAGTCTCTTCTCAGTAGGGTGACGGCATAGATTATTTCACTCATCAGGTGAGACCTAGAGGAAAAGCTAGGTTGGTGAAGGCACCACAACCCAATATAATTCCCAAAGCTGCAGTTACTATAATATTTAGGAAATTGCATTTATCATCAAAATAAATCTCAGCATTGGCCCTGGGGTAACATTATCAAGGTGAAGATGGACAGTCTTGATCCAGTAGCTCCTGAAATCCATTTTTAATTAAGGGTTTCTCAAACTCTTACCTCACTAATCCTCTATTGCATGGCCCCCGAAGTGATCCTGGACAAGCTTCAGAGGGATGGACGACTGGGGTGGGAAAACTTAGAGCTTTATTTTCATTAACCTCAGACTAAAGTTTCTCATTTTGTTGAAATTTGAATGTAGACAACAAACCAAAGAAATAGGAGCAGTACCTGTAATGTTACCAAAGTAAATGACAGGTATTTCCATACCGCTTTACCCATGTGACAGATATCATTTATGTTCACCCATATCTCAAAATTATGAGGCAGTAATGAGGCCTGCTACCACATCTCATTATGCGATGTGTTAATAATGAAGCACATATGTTACTGTTGTTAATTATTCTTAAAGCATTTAATAACTATATTTAAGTATCCTCACTTTCCTTTGCAATCCTATATGTTGCATTTCATGGATGTAAACGCACTATTTTTAGATGGGGTTTTTAGACGTCCCCAGACTGCCAGTGGGTTTGTGGCACAAGAAGTTTAACTTAGGCTACGGACTAGTCTTTAACCAGCAAATTACTGTGCTTCTGCTAGTAGACCCTGCTTTCCTCATCAGTCAAAGGAGAAACAAATGATTCTAGCTGGACAAATTGTTTATTCTCCTAAATTTTCCAGGCTAGAAATGGCAATAAAGTGTTCTTTTCTTGGGGGGATATGGGTCCTAATAATTGTTCTTATCCTTGGAACCAGTCCCTGAGGCCAGCCCCAACTCTTCGGTGACTGGTGATTGGTTTGTCTAAGCCAATGAGTTTCCTTTTGGAGCTCGTTTAGGATGGGCTTCTGGATCTGATTCTAACAGTGACAGCAACAAAAATCATCCTAACCAATACAGAGAAATATCATAGCTTCTTTTCATCTCTGACTCAGGCAGTATCACAGATCCCTTTCCTTGGAACACCTTTCTTATGGACATTTTTGATTTTTGCCTATTTAGAAACCTTCCCCTCTTCTTTTCTAAAAGTAGACCATTTTTCCTTGGGATATTGCCTCCCTCCTATTATCTCTCTACTGTATATAGATAAGGCGGACCTGAAAGCTGGAGGGGTGAGGATGTGATACGGGACTAAGCCACTCAGCACATTTCATGGCCCTGGCCAGGTTCAACATGAGATAGAATCTAGACCATTGGGAGTTAAAACCAGTGCTTTTATAAGACTTGAGAACAGCTTTAGCTCTTTCCACTGGGATTGCTGACAACAAGAAGTGATGCTGGAGGTATTGGTGTCCTCTTTGTGGAATGCTGAGCAGAGACACTGAAATGAACCAGATCCTGGTGACATTATCTGAGACCCTACATCCGGGCATGCCAATGGTCAATTCTTACACACTCAGCAGTCTTTCTCTAGATTTTACGGTTCTATGAAACAATAAAGAGCCTCCACATTTGTTATCAGCTTAAGTCAGTTTAATGTTTTGGCTTCTATCTACTGAAACCAAAAAAGTCCTAAATAACATACCCTTAGAACGCCCAAACCAGGCCAAAGGACTCTAAGATCTTTTTGTTGAATATTGTCAGCCAGGATCCTGTTCTGTGTTTTGTCCGTCACCAGTGTTTTGTCCATCACCAGAAACACATGCGATGTCAGTTATCACTAGATCAATACACTGCTCCCTGTGAACAAGGAAGGTTTGCAGATACTCACTGTTTTGTTTGAATTCTAACCCTGCATGTTTCAAGGTATGCCACTGAGTGGTGATCCCGAGCATCTTGGTGGCCGGCCTTCAGGGCCACGGGGACTTTTCCACTGGGACTGCTGACAACAAGGAGAAGTTACGCTGTAGGGCCTGGGGGAAGGGGAGGAGATGTGACTGAAATCATCATGTTTTCTTTCTTTCTTTCTTTCTTTCTTTCTTTCTTTCTTTCTTTCTTTCTTTCATTTATTTATTTTTCAGAGAGAGAGAGAGAAGGGGGAGAGAGAGAGAAGGGGGAGAGAGAGGATGAGCAGAGGGAGAAGCAGACTCTCTGCTGAGCAGGGACCTGGATGCAGGACTCAATCCCAGGACCCTGGGATCATAACCTGAGCCGAAGGCAGATTCTTAACCAACCGAGCTACCCAGGTGCCCCAGTTGTCATGTTTTCTTGAGGCCAAAAGTTATTCACGGTCTTCCTGCCTTGTTAGGGGATGAAATCCCTTAAATGAAACGCTCACTATCTCCATCATCTCCCCTCAGTACTTTCAAAGTTGTACCTCTTTCCTGTTTGCCCTCTTTTGAATCAATATAAGAGTAATGAATGAACCAGATCTCCTGGAACTTGGCCCGAACCTAGGGTTGACCTGCTGTCCTATGACAGCTGCTGCCTCCCCTGCTTCCCTTTGTTCATTTTGTTTTTTACTTACCTTCCTCTTTCCCAAGCTCGGCAACTTTTGACTCTCAGCACACTGCGTTCTGGGCTCACAGCCCAAGGGTAAACCTTAATCCTCAGGTAGAGAATAGGAAAGGATGACAATGGAAGTAAGCTTAGAGAATGCCCTAAGAATAACAACATCCCAGTTTCCGTAGTCCTCAATTGCTTAGTTGTCTGGTTAGTTCTTAGAAAACACATCTGAATTATCAATGTCCTCACCCTTAGGGCTGGGACAGCTTTTTGGCATTTTGATTTCCTACTTCTTGGCCTATCTCTGAACAAAGGACACCATCACACAGACATCCTACAAAACATCTTCGTACTTTCAGCCTCAAGACCAAGAAAGCAATATTTCTGTAGACACCATCTGTTCTCTACCGTCTCGGGTCTTGTATCTAGTCTGAGAAGTTTTTCTGCCCCAACTTACTGTCAACACAAAAACCTCAGACTTTGCATGCTTTTTACCTTTTCAGACTCTATGTATAACCAAGGTATTCCAGGTCTCTGTAGGTCTTTGGGTAAACATAGATACATATGATTATTAATGACAAATTCTTAATTCCAGTTAAATATGCAATAGGTATTGAGCATTTCTCAAGGGCCAGACACTGTGCCATGTGCTGGGGATAGATTAGTTAAATGAGACAATATCTCCACTATCTGCACATACTTAGCTGCCTGAAGAGAGGGCTGGCTTCAGACAAATCCTTAAAAATGTACAGAATATTAAAAATGTTTTGGTGGGATTTAAGCTAATCTAGGAGGTCAGGAAAGGCTCATCAGACGAAGTAACATTGAAGGGTGAGCACTTAGTTAAACAAAGAAGCCAGACAGAGTCTTCCCAAACACAGGAACAGAATATCCAAAAAGGACAAGACAAGGGGATTAAAAGTATCAGTGTGGCTAGAGCCTAGAAAAGCAAGAGGGAACATAGCCCTTGGGGAGGCCAGGGAGGTGGGAAGGAGCCAGATTTTGGAGAGGCTGCTAAGCCATGTTAAGATTGTTTTTAATTAAAGTAGACTTGAGGAAAACTATACAGATTTGGAACAGATGCTGTGGGAAATGGGAAATAGCTGTCGAGAGAGGAGCAAAAGGATTGCCAGTGTTTGTGAAGGCCCAGCTGAGGTTGGACACCATGACAATGTAATGAAAGCAATCAGCACGGCTATTCCTTTTTCTCCAATAACACTTAGCGGCCTGGAAGTAGGCATGCTGAAAACGGGCAACTAGGTTGCCTTAGAATTTAGAGATTGGCTGAGTATGTACAAGTGTATAAAAGCAAAAGAAATGAAGATGTTGGTATAGGCAGTGGCGCTAAGACTGACCATGAGACCTCATTTATGCAAGGAAAGAGTATTTAGAAAAGACACATATAGTAATGCACACCAGTATAACGCTGGGAGTCCTGACTGCCCTCTTCACCTCCACGGACACCAGGCTGTCACTTTGAGGAAGTTACTTCAAAGGTTTGGGCTAAAAGGGGAGCTTGATAGGTCTTACATCATGATTTTGGGGGGAAAAATGAGAACATTTATGGAAAGTATGGTAGACGTTCAGCAAATGTTATTTTATGAGGAAGAGAGACTAAGTAGGTGTGGGAGAACCTACGAGACTTGAAGAAGAATTGTAAGTGGTTGTGGGGGAGTTGAAGCTCCAGCTTAGTAGGACTGCGGAGGTAGCAGAGGTAGAAGGATCTTAATAGAAAGTTAGAGATTGACCTGGTGAAGAGTGGAAATGAAGGGGTTCGAGTAGCAGAAATCCAGACACCACAATGAGAGCAGCACTTTCTAGGTCATTGGCTTGCATCCCATCATGATATGAAAGAGAGAGGAAAACTGGGAGCTGGGGACCCATATCCTCAGTCAAGTGCTTTGTGGAAGGCACATCCCAGGGTCAGGAATCTCTTTCCACAAGAACAACAGGTGTTCCATTTCAGGCCTTCTCTCCCTCCATTTTTGCCTTTTCTACTTGGGTCTGCACGTTCTCCTACTCTTCCGAGTCTTTCCCTGAACTACCTCTTCTAATTCTGCTCTTGTGATAAAACTTTGCTCCTTGTCTTTGCTAGCTGTGATTCTCATCTGCCTTCTCTACTTAGAAGCTTCGTTCATAGGGGGATCAAGCGATCTCTTCTTTTCCATTGCCTGATCATGCTTTAAAACAGGGGCCGCCATCAGGGTTCTTTGATTGAAGCCTGGATTCCCAAATACCTCTTTATTCACTAAATTTCAGATTCTGTTCATGGCCTGCACTCATTTATCTATAAACATTTATTGTGTGGGTCTGTCTGCCCCAGCTGGGTGTTGTGCCAGGTGCTGGGTCAGAGTCATTGTCCTTGACCCCTCTCTAGCTTGTAACACTGGGTTTCCCCCATTCTGATGGCACTCCCCCTTTGCGACTCTACCCCACCTCATTTTGCCCACTTTTCATGACCACCGACTCCTTCAGGGCACCACTGTCCTAGACCACTTCCTGTTGAGTGAATAAGCTTATTGCGCCTGTGTTCCCGGGTTCTCTCTACACGCTTACCTGGGAGCTTTCTTTTAATTCTCATTCATTTGTCTATCACTTTCTTACAGATAATTCTGAAAAAGACATTCCATTTCTGACCCAACCCCCAAGCTCCAGTCTACATTCCTGATCACTCGCCAAAATTAAAATTAAACTGATCATACTAGTAACCAACATTGGCTCAGTGCTGTAGAGTTTACAGATGACTCTCCCCTAACTTCTTTTAGGGCCGCTATCCAATGTATTGGCATGCTGAGCGATTTACATTTCCCTCCTCTGCTCCGTCTAGATTCTGGAGGATGAGGCTCTAGTCTTCTCTTCTTGATGACATACATTTCCTTTCATTTTACTTTTCATGCTGTCCCTCCTATCTCATGTGGGAACTTTCACCATCAATTGTCACCTCTCTCTCCTGGGTCTTCCGTCTCCATGTTTTCCTTGGTTTCCTTTCCTCAGCCAGCAAACATGCTCGCCACACCCACCCTCCCCGTTCCAAAGATGACCTCCCTTCAACCTTGACTCCCCTGACAACATTGCCTCACTTCTCTGCTCTTGCTTTCTCCACTTCATTACTCTCAATTCCCTTCTCATTACTATCAGGATTCCGTGCCCACCACACGACTGAAGCCTTAAAAATCATTGCATTGCCATGCAGCCTGCAAGTGGGAACTTACCGTTTTGAAATCTGACTATTCCTCTCAGGTCAGGAAAAGAGAGAAAATCTCTTCATCTCTATAGTCTAAACCCCCTTTTAACCAGGCTTTGTCCACTTCTAACCCAGAGGAAAAGGTGCACAGCTGAAATTCAGAGAGAAAATAAAGAATTTAAATTTTGCTTTCATTTCCAGAGACTAATTGCTGAAGTCATCAGGGAATTTAAGAAATTTCCTGGGATGAAGTGGATGGTATAAGATTATTGCTCGGGTACAGATTTTGGAACTTTTCCCCTGGAATCTGCTAGTCTAACCTACACCTTCAGTGTAAACCCCAACAATCTCACATTTTCATCTTATTTACTACTTTATTGCAATTCTTGAAACATCTTTATTCTTTCATGCATAAAACATCACTTTTTCATGTTTTATTTCTCTCTCACTACTCCTATTATTAAGGTTTTTTTTTTTTTAAGATTTTATTTGAGAGAGAGAGAAAGCGAGAGACGCCAGCAGAGGGGGAGGGGCAAAGGGAGAGGAAGAAGCAGACTCCCCACTGAGCAGGGAGCCCCATGAGGGGCTCGATCCCAGGACCCCGGGATCATGACCTGAGCTGAAGGCAGACGCTTAACCGACTGAGCCACCCAGGCGCCCCTCTTATTAAGTTTATTTTACTCCCTCATTTTATTTTATTTTTTCTCTTAAAAAGTAGTTTCCTCTAGAGTTCTGTCCTCAGCCCTCAACCCTCACCTTGCCCAGACACCTAACTCCAGGCCCCTGTGTTCCACTGACTAGCAGGCTTCTCCACGGGAACGTACCAGATGCATCTTAAACCAAATCTGTCTGGATTTCAGCATCTCAATTCTGTTCTTCCTCCAATTCCGAACTGACTTTGAGCACCAGTTCTGATAGAAAAGAAGTAGTAGGGCTCCCTATCCTACCTCATGTAACAAGGTCACCTTCCCCCATTTACTCAAGCTAAACATCTGTCATTTTGGACGCATTCTTAACTCCACACATCAAATATTTCAGAGTTCTAATCTGTTCTGCATCCTGGATAATCTCAAAATCTTCTTGCTGAAGCATGTCTGCCATTTGAGCTATTATACTTCTTTTGTTTCTATTTATCCCATATTATTTGGCTCCAGCAAAATCGCTTTGTGTTAACCACCTCCCAAATCGCAGTTTACTTTCGGCCTCAGTTCCATGTCTATCACGGGACACCCTGGGTTCTTCACTCTGGAACTCAATCCGGATGTTGAGGCACAGCAAAAAGGAAGGACAGACTCATGTTCATAGGTCTTAAAGGTGTGCCCAGAATGGGTGAATGTTCTTTTCACTCACATTTCATTGGCCAAAGAAATCCCAAGGCCAACTTGTATATTAGTGAGTCAGGAACTATAATTTTCCCTCAGGGGCAGAGCTGTAAGGGCTACGTTTGGTAGAAATGTAACCAGTAGGAAAGAGCAGTGAATATTTTGAACAAATACTACAATATACTCTACACTCTCAAAACATTCTGGAGATCCCGCTCTTCGTTCACGTGTAATTCTATCTACTACTTAAGGTGATCTTACCCACACCAGGTCTCCAGCAATCACTTTCACATCGATGGCAGTCACATCTATATCTCCAGGCCAAATACCGCATCCAACCTTTAGACTTTTATTCCAAGTACTATAAGCTGGGTCTATGTAGCTATGCCACAGGCAATTAAATTTCAGTAAGCCTCAAACCGAATACACATTCCTTCTCCAAATCTGTTTTACATTTGCTCTTACATTTCTTATTTCGATCAACATTTATTAAAGCACATGCCACATGATATTTTAATTGCATTGTTTATTAAACTCCTTTCCTCCTCCCTTCTGACCCCCACAAGATAGTGAGCTCCTTGAGTCGAGGACCATGTTTTTATTTCTTTGTCCCCAGAGCCCAGCTTTATGCCTACTCCCTGACAAGTATGTAGCAAATGCATCTTTGTTGAATGAATGAATGATGTGAGCATTCTTCTAAATGGTGTATATCTAGCTGTTCTCCCTCCAGTCCATTCTCTACAATGGCCCTCTATTTCTTTTCTGAAACTTAAGAATACACTGAATGACATCCTATTGCTGGTATCAAGAGCAGACTCCTTAGCGTGACATACAATTTTCATCCCTCTACAGCTTAAATTTCCCTTTTGAGCCTAATTCCCCACCAGTTTTTCCACCTAGTCCAACCCCCATCCAGCTAGTTGCATTTCCCAAATATGTTGGTTCTTTGCATCTTCCTACTTCCTCCACCTAAAAGAACCTAAATTTACCCTTTCTCATCACCTGTATTTTTGCCACCTACCAAAATTCTGAACTATAAGTGTCAAGTGTCAAGTCATTAAAAAAAAAAAATCTTCCTGCATGGTTTTCTCCATAGCCCTGACAAAATTAATTTTCATTTCCTAGTGCATTTCCTAGTTTATTATAGGGTTACACCTACTTTTCAGACATGTTACGTCATATCGTGATTACTTACTTATAGGTTTCTTTCAATAAAGTATATAATCCTAAGTTTGGGGGGACCAGGTTTTATTCATCTTTAGCCCTCTTGAGGGCTTGGTTCATAGTTCAGTGGGAAGTAAACACATGCCTGACTCCGTGAATCAATGAAAAGGCCCGGCCTCCTGTCTCTGAACCTCTATGAAGAGGGGCCAGTGAGTGGAAGGGAAGGCATGTCCTGTAGTGCGTTCAGGAGGCTCATCCCAAGTCGTCTCCAACTTCTTTTGAGAATCAGGGGATCGGAAAGGGTTGGAGAGCTGTGGACAAGGCTGAAAGTCTAAAACAAAGCATAGCAGAAGGTCCCCACAATAGGACTTGTCTGCAATAGGAGTTTGCTTAAACACAGCAACCGGTCAGTAAACATTAGGCGTTATGAACTTATCAGGAAAGTCCCAATCTCCATGGTTCCGGACTTTCTCAGTAATGCACTCTGCCTGAATGCAGAGTGAAGAAATGAGATAATAATAGTGACCAAGATTTGGGTATTGGCACATTGTACATCTCTGGAGACTAGTAAATTATACCTGAAGCTCAAAAGGGCATTACACATGAGCTCATGTGGGCCCAAGGTAAGGTGTATTCCTCTGACAGCCAATTGTGAGATTTTGTCTAAAACTGTCCTTCTTTCAAGTAAATCAAACCTTCTGAGCATCACTACTATGTTTATTTGTAAAAGTATCACTCACGTCAGTAGGCACGAAGTAATTTATTCTAACTCACTTGGTTTTATATATATATGTAAATATATATAAAAATACACACACCTATATATATATATAAAATCTCCATATGAATGTGTGTGAGAATAGAATTACACAGTTTTGATTCCCTAAGGCAAACAAACCTCCTTTGAAGTTTTCTTAGGGTAATTCTGATACTGCTATAATTGTTCTTATAATACTTATTTGCATATAAAAAATTGCAGATGTCTGACAACAATCCTGAATACTTAAAGAATGGAATAATGAAGATCAATTTTAGATTTAAAAACACTCTAAATTCCATGAACAGATTCAGGTAGCAATTATAATTTGAAATAGCATCAATTAAAATACTTAGCATTGGTTAATAATCAATATATATTATAATATGAAAGTGCTGTAATTTCCCAGAGCAACACTGACATTCAGATATAAGGCTGTACATGAAAAGCAATTATAATAAACATCATGGGACTTTAAATAATTCTGCCTTTGTAGAAAATTTTTATACTCAGTGTCGTGTTTGAATTCATACCAGTTTGCAGTAACAGAAAATAAACCAGTGTTGATCTCAGACTCCCTGACACAGGAAGTTAAAAAAACAATATAAAACAAACAAACAAACAAACAAAAAAACAGAGCAAAACAACACCTAGAATTTAATAGGCTAAACAATGAATTGCAATTTTTATTCCCCCAAATTTTGTTTTTCAAAGTCCCTACGCAATGTGGTGTATTTGATTTGGAAATGCGTGTCTTGGGAGAATTTCTTGATGGAGTGATGGGGGAGGGTAGAGGGGGGTTGTTAGGATATGTTAAGTTATTATAGGGGAGAGGATCAGAAGTGGAGGTGCTTTGTGTCATGGCCCTTTAAGTACTAGGAAAGACGGTGCAAAGCTCATCTCAGGACTTCTTCTCTAAACTCCTGTTCCTTCGCCACATCCCAAGCCAAAAAAGGACTGAAAATTAGAGCATCAGTGATTTTCATAATGGAGAGATAATATTATATGGCAGAGATAATATTTGTGGAATTTGAACTGCTTATGGCAGAGATTTTGATATAACTAGATCAAAGAAGTATTAAAATTATGCATACACATTATCTAAGAACACCAGATAAGGTTTGCTTCAGATAAAAAAAAAAAAAGGACTCCAGTAGATTTGTATAATTATTCCTTTCCTTTTCCTACACCTTTATCCTCAAAAAAACAGTAAATTAAGATGTTGGATTACATAAAGCTAAATTTGATAATCCGGGTAAAACCTAAGGTTCATGAAATAAAAAAAAAAAAAAAGACTTGTGAAATCATAAAAGTTTTCATGAAAATAGTCTTGCATTAAAATCATTACTTATAATTTGTTAATAAAAGTATGAACAAACAATTTATGAATTAATTTATGCTATTTGCTATGGATATTTGACATGGTCAGTCATTTGGTAGAGAAAAGACACACTTCACGTGCAAACGGATACACAGAAAATCTAACTGCATATCCTTTTTCATCTTGATTTCGGCTAATACTATTTTATAGCAGATTACATTTTTTTCTTTACCTGATGCGAACCTTCTACTTTCAGATTAAGAAAATATTCGTGGAAGTTGATGAATTGGGGGTTCCTGGCTCAGTCAGTTAAGTGAAGTACTCTTGATTTTGGCTTAAGTCATGATCTCAGAGTCGTGGAATGGAGCCCTGCATCGGGTTTCCCGCTTAGCAGGGAGTCTGCTCTAGGTACCGGCTGCTGTTCCCCACCCTCACTTGCTCATGCTCTCTCTGTCTCTCTCTTTCTCTCTCTCAAATTAAAAAAAAAAATGTTTATGGGTACTTGGGTGGCTCAGTCGCTTAAGCGTCTGCCTTCGGCTCAGGTCATGATCCCTGGGTCCTGGGAGCGAGTCCTGCATCAGGCTCCTTGCTCAGTGGGGAGTCTGCTTCTCTCTCTCCCTCTACCCCTCCCCCCTGTTCGTTGCTATCTCTCACTCTCTCTCTCTCTCAAATAAATAAATAAAATCTTTAAAAAGAGTTTGTGAATTGCCACTCTGTCATGAACATATATAGGAAGAATAATAAACATGTATAGCATAAGCTTAAGCAAATCAATTGAAAATTTAGGTTTCTTCAAGAAATATTGGAAAATCTGGCGAGAATTAGCATATTGAATGTGGTATTACTTAGGGTAAGCAAGCCAAAGTGCTGGAACAAATGACAACGAAAGGGATAATGGCTTCAATACAGTGAGCTAATGCTCCTTCTCACACAGCATGGTCTGTCAGGTGAGCTCCTCTGTGTGGTGAGTCAGGGCTGGGCTCTTTCTTCCCAGGCTTCTGCCATCCCACGGGTCCTCAACATTGTCTACTTCTTGCTGGAGGCAGGAGAGAGAGAGCTTGGAAGACAAACCTACTTTTTATCCACTGTGGCCCAGAAGTCGGGTGCAGCCCTCTGCTCCCCTTCCAATGGCTAAGAAGTCACATGACATACTTTGCTGCAAGGAGGCCTAAGAAATGTGGCCCTTGGTGAGGCAGGTTCTTTCTAGCTACAGCTGTTCATATAGAATGGAAGAACAGATTTGGGGGAAAGCAAGCATTTTGCCTAAATTATCTACGTCTGCATTCAGTATTCGATCTTAAAATTCAATGATCTTAACTTGGCAGATTGTTTAATCTCATTGCCTCCATTTCTATATACAGGTCACATTTTTATTATTTGCAACTCTTCAATAATTCTAGTGGATAGATTTGATCAATAAATAACAAATAGATTTGACATAGTTAGAAATTACAACTGATTTCAAAAGCAATTATTCAACTCTTTCTTGGGGATTAAACAGTGACTCCTTGGGGATTAAACTGTGAATGTTTAACACTTTTCTAGACACTGGTATGTGGTAGTGAACAAGAAAGACCCAACGCTTATATTCTTGTGAGGAGACCAAAAGCAAAACATGTGAAAACAGAAAACTAGAAAACAGAAATGAACAATAAGACTAGCAGTGATAAGTGTCACTGAAGAGAGAGAAAGGGGAAGTGGTCTGAGAGAGCACCCTGAAAGATGGTGGTCACATCACGACATGTGTGAGGAGAAGGTGTAAGCCATGTCTGTGCTCAAATGGAGATCACCAATCCTCCCAGCAGTTCTCCTTTGCCTGCTAGCAAAGGCAAACAAGGTTGAGCTGTGAGTATTTATCACAATGGATTGAAGCACAGTGATCCAGGGGTATGAGAGAGGGCCAGAGAGATAGGCAGGAGCCAGGTCACATAGGGCTTTGGAGGCCATAGGAAGAACACAGGCATTAATTCTGTTTGAAATAGGAAACCATTGGAGAGTTTTGAGCAGGAAAGGAGCATACTCTAGTACCACTTTAAATTCTGCCATATACAGACTTAAAGGGAGAGATGTAACGTGAAGAATATATATGGAGGTGTTAGGATACACACCTAACACACATATGGGAACTGAGAAAGTCTTGCTGGAACAGGAAATGTGTGAGCTTGAGTTTTGAATGATTAACTGTGGTTACCCAGTCATGGTGGGTAAATCTGTCCAAAGAAGCAGAGCGGGAGATTGCAAACTGAGTGTAAAATATTATAAATCACTCTGTAGCAGAAGATGAGGTCCAGAGGTGTAACCAGAACTACAATCATGGAGGGTCTTTTGTGTTATACTAATGTAATTGGGTTTTAACTTCGAAACAATAACGCATTGGGAGGACCTAAGCAGAGGTGTGGCATGATCAAATCTGCTTTTTAGAGTAAGCCCTTGTGATACCCGGGGAGAATGGACAGGGTGGGGGGGGGGGGGAGTAGCTGTCTATATAAAAAGTAACCAAGGGCCTGAAGCCCCAAGCAAAGACCATGGCTATACAAGCAGAAATATTAAACATCAGTGAGAAGAAAAAGGAGATGTCTAGAATACTTTCCAGTTGGCTGGTGTTGTTGGGATTTTCAAGGATAGAGAGTACAGGACGAGAAGCAAATATGAGTTGGTTGGGGAGAGAGAGGAACTATAAAGAGGTAGAGGGCTTCAAGTGTGTAAGAGAAATCGTATTTGCAAAAGAAATAAGCTTTTAGGAACAAACCATAGGGTGATAGTCAGAAAGTCATGCACATTAAAAGCTATTGAATTTTTTTCTATTATCTTATAGTCTAAATATTTAAATAGTATAGGGTCAGGTACTCAAAGTTAAATATTGTTTAAAAAAATACATCTCTGGGGGACCTGGGTGGCTCAGTCAGTTAAGCATCTGCCTTCAGCTCAGGTCATGATCCCAGGGTCCTGGGATGGAGCCCCACATCGGGCTCCCTGCTCAGTGGGGAGGGGAGCCTTCTCTTCCTTCTGCCTGCCACTCCCCCTGCTTGTGTTTACGCTCTCTCTCTCTCTCTCTGTCTGTCACATAAATAAATATAATCTTAAAAAATAAATAAAAATAAAATTTAAAAAATCTCATAGCAACATTTGCAAAGCTGCTTATCAAGGTATTTTAATATCAATCAACCAGTTGGCAAAGATCATACTACTTGTTCAATATTATATTAACTGATTATATTAATAATCATGTACATAAGTACTAGCTAGCATTTATTGAACATGTCACTTGTCAGACAGTGTGCTAAATTCTTTATATTAATATCTCATTTAATCTTCTTAACAGTCTTGTCAAATGAGAGCAAATATTGTTCTTATTTATTATATGATGAAGCCAAAGCTTGGAGGGGCTGTGTGGTTTGCTCAGGGACACTAGCCAGTAAATGGCAGAGGGGGGAATCGTACTCTTATTTTGAACAACAAGATAACAAACAGTCTCTATCACATTTTTTTCAACACGACATGGTGATTCTTTGAGATGTCTTCTTGGGGGATCTGACCATATGGCAGGATGTATTTTAAGCCAAGCTATTAGTTTTGGAATTAAAACAAAATGCAAACTTGCTTTTTCATTTTAAGCAAATTTGACATTTTTTTAATTAGGCGAAGTCCTTAACAACAGCAAGAGCCATCAGGGCTGGTTTCTGTATCGGAAAGGGCAAGGGTTTTGACGTCAGAAGGTCTGGATTCAAATCCAGCTCAGCATTTTCTGACTGGTTTATCTCAACCAAGTTTCTTTTCCTTGTAGATTTCACATTTAAAGTGAGGGCTCTATCCCAACTCTGCTGGGCACAGAGTAGGCATTCAATAAATATTGGCAAATGCTCTTATGGATTGAGTACATTAACCATTAAGTTGGGAGAAGAAACATTAAACTAGTACTTTCTTTATCCAAAATGAAACTGGCAGTCATTTGCAAAATGTTCTCTTTTTCTCTCTGTTTAAATCAAGATAAAGCATGGTCTCTTTTCTGGTCTTGGTAACTTGGCCAGTCTTTTATTTGTCCCTCCCCCACCCCCCACCCTCCCTGCGAACAAAACCAAAATCAATCAAGAGATGACGAGCCCCAATCTTGGGGTGCTGGTGCCGGGGACTGGGACCTGCCACGTGAGCGTGCTCGTCACCAGCTCCTTCTCACTTCCCACTTGGCTTTTTGCCCGTCTTTCCCATGTGTCGGCTGTTCTCATTTCCAGATCAGAGTTGACCTTTTTTGTAAGGTTAAAAAAAGCGTTAAAAGCCTCTGCCTTTTTACTGTCATACATTATTAGCTTTCTCATCCCATCAAATAAAAGAGCTGCATTCCCCTTTACCCAGCTCTTGTGACTGATGTAGTCAAAGGTCTTTTTCTCCTTTATTTTCTTACAGTTTACAAAAAACCCCGCCTAACATCATGAATAAATTTAACAAATGTAGTAAAATAGCCCTCTATCTTCATATGGAAACCCCCCCGGACCACTATAATTAAAAATTAATACTGAGTTGCTTTGAGTCAATTACCCTAAAAATGCCAACATAATCACCAAATTAGGGCAGAATCTCTTTCATTGTCAAGTGTGTATATTTGAAATATTTCAGTGTAAGTTGATGTATTGAGTGACATACAGACGGCAAAAGAGATGTTATCATGGCAATAACATAATTTTTAAGCTCTTTATTTTGAGATAATTGTAGAGGCACATGCCGTTGTAAGAAAGAATACAGAGAGATCCCGTGTCCCCTTTTTCTGGTTTTTCACAAATATTTTTCAACAAAGTCATTTCTATTTGAGTGTGCCACCGCATAGTACTTTGATAGGCCCAATGTACTTGCTTTTGTTTGAGACCTGAAAAGAATTTCTTCAATGTCAACACAGTTTTTGCCTTCTCAGCAGTCACATGCTCGCAAATATTAGTTTCTTTGTTCTCTGAGAGAGTTCTTGGAAAAGAAAAAATACCTAAAAACTCAATAGAAAAGCACCAGAATTATTTACCATAAATGTGATTTTTAAAGTACATAAAATAATGACAATATTCAAATAAAGTATTTTACCCTCTCTAAAATGTCTGTTACTTATTATGTAAAGCACATAGAAAAGTTCTCAAATACCACTGTGTTACAATTGATAGTTACACTGTAGCTTATTGTCTGCGTGTGTGTGTGTGTGTGTGTGTGTGTGTGTGTGTGTGTGGTTACTTTAATTTGTAGAGCATAAATTGTGTGTGTGTTTAAAGTGGTAGTCTCTGTTATTTTTACTGTGACATTTATTTTATTGAATTTTCTACAGGATTAGAAATCTCTCCAAAGATGCATATCTTTTGAGACAGACAAACTGAATGAAAGCTCTTTCAAACTAGAAGGGTTAAAAATCTCTTCAGAATTCTACCATGTTTTCCATGACCTAATCATAAAACTAAATTATCGTGGTGACAGCCTTCCATAACTGGTTCCTCTGAGTCTCTTTAAATTAATTCAACACCATTACAATTCTGGGAAGCTAGAGGCTGTGACTTAGAGTCCAATTAAAAACATAACATAATTTAACTATTGATAAAAAGATAATCTTAGAAAGTTCATTTTCATGGGAATTATTAAAAACTTGATATATTCCACATGGGAATAACAATTTTATTTCACCTCAGGTAAGGAAAGTAAATGGAAATAAATTCAATTGTAAGTACAACTAAAAAAAATTGCCTCCAAAAATATAATTTGGATACTTATACTGGTATTCTTGATGATTGACAGAAGAAATTCATGCTTTTCTTTCTAAGTTAAAAGTGGAAAAACAACCAAACAAACAATAAACCCTAACAAAGCTCTAGCCCCCTGAGTCTCACAAACCAAAACCACTGAACAGAAACTTCTCAACCCAGAATGGATAGAGCTATGAGATCAGCAAGCGATTTTAGAGATGAATTTATAGACCACTCGAGTTCTTAGTCATATTAATAGTTGCATAGTATGTGCAATAATTTGGGTCAAATATTAAACGTGACTAAACCTCGCGAATTAGGTAGACAATAACTCATTTTTGTTTACAGCCTTAGTTGAAGCACAAACTTATAATATGTTTTATTAACTATTCCATCAATTCTTAACTAGTGGGGTCACAAATTCCTGTGTTCCCACAGGACGTGCCATCAGGAAATAGCAACTCTGACCCATTTTCTCCATTTGACCTGGAGACGGCTGACCTCTGGCCATTGGCAGATCAGGGAAATGGAGGAAGGAGAAGACAGTCAAGGGAATACCTACTAGGCTCTGCCAAGGTTTTTAAAACGTAACTTTTTATTACTTCTGATTATTCCGTGAACAAGTGTTTGTCCATAAAATACTATGTAAATAAAAACAATGACTTGTTCAACAATCCAGATTTGTACTGACTTAGACGTTGACGGTGACCTAATTTCCTCTTATAATCTGTAAAAGGAAGACTTAACCAACAAATTAATAGTGCCAATAGGATCAATAAGCTATATTTAGCAAAATGTATTTCCAAATATTCATTTTTAGCCCCTTATTATTTTTACTTCAGCACCACCATCCTGTTCACCTTCCCATCTTCCTTTTGACCTGGAGCCCCAGGGTAGCCGAAGTATTGAAAAAAACTAACCACATCAGGAGTCCAGACTGAAGGGCAAAAGTGTGATGTCCCCAGGTGAACAGGGTTACTGGATTTGGTTTATCGGTCAGAGTGTTGGAGAAGCAGGTTCCAATAGAAGCAGAACAAGAAGGCCAGCCAGGTGAGCAGTTAACAGTAGAGAAAACCACAAAAATGAAGGAAGATTCCAAACCCGGGTCTAAGGTAGAGGCAGCGTTTCCATAACCGAAATGGGGGCTCACAAGAGTAAAGCAGCCTTATTCAGGTCCTAGATATACTGTTGCGATAAATCCTTCTTTGCTAGAGGTGGATGCCGAAGACTATTGGGTTGTATGAAATCAGCGCATTTGCAGTGGACTCGAGTGCGGTGCGCTCTTATCCCAGTGATGCACTTTAGGATGAATGCCTTGAGGGAATATTGTAGAAGCCCCAGATGTTGCTCTAGGGCATTTTATTGCTGATTTAATGGTAAGGTCAGTGGGTAAAGAAGCTGAAACAATGAAAGAATTTTCTACCTCAAATGAGGATTGAACTGAAAACTGGTACAGAACATCTACCCTTGAAGGGAAGTAGATTTATTAGTGGGACACGGGATTTGGAACATGGTGATATTTACTAGGCTGAGTGGGAGCTGGCATTTAGGGTTTGCTGTGACAACCCAACGAGGTCATATTTTAAAGAGTGTTTTGTCAATTATGAATCATTATTTTAATGAGAGTTTATGGATAACTATTTCCCCAATACTTCCACTAACTCTAGTTCCTTAGTTCAATGAATTGAATTAACAAAGATGTACATACATAATTATTGAATATACACAAACTATGGAAATATCAGTTTAACTTTGCTATCTCACCCTTTTTACCCTTTCCATAATAGCCAGAAGGTGCCAGATCAGTACCTCAGGTCTGTATCCATTCATATCTTCTTGAAACTCACAAAATTGTAAGTGTTCCACAATGCCCTAATATTTCTCTTAGGTTTTTGCTAATCTTTCTGGAAATTCTTACAAATACTACTCTTCAGTCTCCAACAATCATTTTTCCCCCCTCATCGTGTGCTTTGCTTTTGTACCTTTCACAACACCATGCTCCTGCCTGGCTTTGCTTCTAAAGTTTGTTTTTTCTGATTCCTTCACTGTCTTGGTTACTGTAAGGATTTCAAATCTTTGCCTGTGTGTACTTCTCACCTCTGCTCTCTCTGGACTCCTTCTTCTGCTCTCACCACAAAAATTAATCCCATCCTTTCCTTTTTCATAGTGTGGCTTTTACTCCTTTTAGTACTTCTTCCTGACTCGCAGCTAAAGCTACAGCTCGGTGTATGGTGTGCTTCTGAAATTTCTTTTCAATGTTTGCATGATAAAGTGACTTACCTGTTCTGCAAGAAGGAATAGAACACGGTGAAAAGCAATGATGCTTATAATATTTAGGATTCTGTACCCTTTGGGATCTAGTTAAAATTATCATGATCTCTCAAGAAAGAAAGTACACATACATACATATTTTTTATATAATTTTAAGAGGTTTATCCCGAAGCCATGTACGAATCTACCAACTTTGCCCAAGAGACCTTACTTACACCTCAGCATAAGACTTTTCTTACATAGAGAAAAAAATATTATGAGCTTTGTAGATAGACCTGAGTGCAAGTCCTGTTTTTGACTGTGTGATTCTAAAACGAACAGCATTTCATTGATCTGAACTTTCTTCTGTAAAGTAAGATTAACAACATTTATTTTTCTGAGTTGTTGAGGATTAGAGATCATTTGGTTATATTCTGGCATACAGATGTCCCTCAATAAACATAATAGAAAAACAATGTATCTCATCACTTTCTGGTGGAACATTAGGTCCAACATGAAGATCACAGTATTGGGTGTGTAGTGAACTAAATTAAAATCATACACAACAAATTGCTTTGCTATAACCGTTTTCCCTTTAGATTTGAACTATGGGCTTTTGCTAATTTTTATGCATCATTACATTAGCATATATATGTCTTGGTTATATAAATAATAATCAGTGTTGCCTAGGGGCTCCTGGTTGAGCATTGACTCTTGATTTCAGCTCAGGTCGTGATCTCAGGGTCCTGGGATTGAGCCTGCGTAGGGCTCTGTGCTTAGCGTGGAGTCTGTTTGTCCTTCTCCCTCTCTTCCCCCCCCCCGCCCCGCCGTGTGCTTTCTCTCTCTTTCTCTCAAATAAATGAATACATAAATAAAGTCTTTTTTTTTTTAAAGATCTTATTTATTTGAGAGAGAGAGAGAGAGAGAGAAAGCAGGAGCAGAGGCAGAGGGAGAGGGAGAAGCAGACTCCCCACCGAGCAAGGAGCCCGATGCAGGGCTCGATCCCAGGACCCTGGGATCACAACCTGAGCCAAAGGTAGATGCTTAACCAACTGAGCCACTCAGGTGCCCCAAATAAATAAAATCTTAAAAAAAAAAAATAATCAGTGTTGCCTCAAACCCGTAGTTTTAAGTTCTTTCTGGCAAAAATGAAGGAAGATTTCTTAACCGAGTCTAAAGCAGAGAATTTCTTCATCTAAAACTTTGTTCCTTTAGGCTTTTCAGCTTTAATTGTAGTTTTATAAATTGATTGAGATTCATATAGACTTGGTTCTAACCTTAAGTGTCTTATATCCATTTTTTAAAGCTCAGACATCATTCCTATTCCAATTTACTAAATTGGCACCCACAAGTTCTCAAGGGGAAAAACAATTGCTTACATACATTGTAAAGTTTTATTACATATATGGGATGAAAGGACTGAAATGCATCCAGGTTTAATGCTGCTCAGATCGCAATAATCGTGGTAATAGATCTCAATACGCAAAGACAGTTAAGAACGCTCTTCCTGACCCATGGTGGAAAATGAACAGTGAGGTTTACTTCATCTACACTGACTCACAACCGTGTTCTTCTGTACTAAGGGAGAGAACAGGATTCCATTTTCAGTTGTTTATGCAGTTGGTGTATTCACTTTATCACAAACTCACAAGCACCTTGCATGGGTCAGTCTCCGTGCTCGACCCCAGAGATATAAAGATGTATAACACATGGGTCTTGCCTTCAGAGGTGAAGCAGAGAGTGAGCCCTTGACTTCTATTTAATGGAAAACTGCAAAGCACCATAGTTAAGCACATAGACTTTACTATCTGACAGACCTATGCTGCATCCTGCCTTAAAACTTACTGTCACGCCAATTTAGCCAAATTACCAGAGCCCTCGGGGGCTCAGTTTCCTCACCTGGAAAATGTGGGAATAGTGTCTGAGTTGCCAGATTGCTGTAGGGATTAGATAGAAGTAATGTGTATGATGTGCTTAGCAAAATGGGTGGGACATACTAGTTGCTCAATGAACGACGGTTATTATTATTTATTATGTTTATTTTTTAGAGATGTGCTTATTTATTTGAGGGCGGAGAGACAGGGGGAGATGGAGAGAGCAAATCTCAAGCAGAATCCCCGTTGAGTGCAGAGTCCAACGTGAGGCTCGATTCCCCAACTCCAAGATCAGTACCTGAGCCAAAATCAAGAGTTGGACACTTGGGGTGCCTGGGTAGCGCAGTTGTTAAGCGTCTGCCTTTGGCTCAGGGCGTGATCCCGGCGTTCTGGAATCGAGTCCCACATCGGGCTTCTCCACTGGGAGCCTGCTTCTTCCTCTCCCGAGACTCCCCTGCTGTGTTCCCTCTCTCGCTGGCTGTCTCTCTGTCACATAAATAAATAAAATCTTAAAAAAAAAAAAAAAAGAGTTGGACACTCAACTGACTGAGCCACCCAGGTGCCCCAACAATGGTTATTATTACTGTATCTATGTCACCTTAACTGCAATAACTACCATAGCTCTGGTAACCTATGGAGTTTTGATATATTATTGAGTGAGTAGCACAGGTATGAATTGTTCTCAGGCATCTGTTAATTGATAAATGCTATTAAAAACAAGCAAGCTAATTATTTCAACCAAACGATTAGTTGCTGACAAAGAATCTCATCAGGTACGCTTTGCCAGATACATTCTGATGGTACTCTAGGGCTGAGGCATTCCAATGAAAAGAATCTATTTTCTTTTTCAAATTCTACTTCAAAAAATAGGTATGCCAAAGGGAAAATATAAAATTAATTTTAAATAAAATCTGACCAAGGATTTTGTTGTCATAAGCTCTGAAACAAATCTGCTAGCTTATATTTTATTTCTATAATGCAGCCAACTGGGGCACCTGGGTGGCTCAGTTGGTTAAGCGACCTACTCTTTTTTTTTTTTTTTAAGATTTTATTTATTTATTCGACAGAGATAGAGACAGCCAGCGAGAGAGGGAACACAAGCAGGGGGAGTGGGAAAGGAAGAAGCAGGCTCATAGCGGAGGAGCCTGATGTGGGGCTCGATCCCAGAACGCCGGGATCATGCCCTGAGCCAAAGGCAGACGCTTAACCGCTATGCCACCCAGGCGCCCCAAAGCCACCTACTCTTGATTTCAGCTCAGGTCATGATCTCATGGGTGATGGGATCGAGCCCATGTGTTGGGCTCCATGCTCTTCCTCTGCCCCTTTCCCCACTAAAATAAATAAATAAATCTTAAAAAAAAAAATAAAATGCACCCAACGGTTTGTTTCACAAAACTACTGATTGATGCGTACATACATACACAGACACACATGCATGCATACGCACACACACACGTATGTAGCAGCCAAGTACCAAAACACCTCAAAGACATATCAGTGAGTGTCCCACTTTCTTGGCTAGGCATTCGCATAGTTATGTGGGGGAAACTACACAATGTCTGCATTTTTTTCTCAGTATACAACTTACAATGATGGCACATGAAAACAAAATAATCCCCAAACTGAATTTTAAAATATTTCTTACCTCAGCTACCCATCAGGAGCCATAGTCCCTAAATGAAAATTTCTGTTTTCACAAATTATTATTAAAAATAAAATTGCCTTATTTTCTGTTATGGCATCTTAATCAAGTAATGTTACAAAACATGGTTCCGTAATCCATGTGCATTATAGAAGATACGCAAAATGGAGGTGATCAATTCTCTGTACAAATTTCAATACAGATGCACTTTTGTATGATGCCTTATCTAATAAGACCCTAAGTTCTGGAGTGCATTTGTAGACACAATTCCATTTTTTATACATGTAATGCAATCTTTTAAAAACAGTATTATTAAAAACCACAGTGCTTTTTCTTCTCCTGCCACTGACTCTGAAGCTATTGGTAATTTCTTGAATGTTTCCACGACACCTGACAAAAATGTCTAAGTATTTCCATAATGCCTATCAGAGTGATATCTAGGTACTTTGAAAGAAGTATTAGACTATAAACATAATGAATGAGGGAGAGTGCAAAGCTCATTTGTTTCCACAACTCTGTTGGAGCCGTTCAAGTAGTTATGGGTTATGGAATACTGTAGAGGGTCAGTGCTTTCGGTTTATAGAGCTATAATTGCCATTTGGCTGGAAAGGGGAGAGCGTTGCGACTTCACTGTTGTGGTCCTAGGTTTTAGAAGGAGTTACAACATTGGCGAATTTTATACTTGATAAAACTAATTTGATTTTTCAATGTTAAAAAGTTCTAATATTTACTTATTTTCAGTTTTCCCTGGCCATGAGCAGAGCTTCCTGATGGAATGACAGTGATGAAGGTACGAGTCAAATGTGAAGTAAAGTAAGGTGGATGAAGAAAGGTCAATAAAGTGGGATTGTCTAGTCTAGACATAAACTATTAAAAATAAGAAGCAATAACCGCCGCTAAGCAGGTAAATATTTATTTATGTGGAATCGTTCTGGTGCAGTACACGTAAGCTACGCTTCACTTTGTCTAAGCCTTCTTTGCAGGATGCTTGCTGTGCGTGGGATGTGTGTTATGACAGAGGGAAAAAATCAAGTAAAATTGGACATACGGTTTATATTAGCATGAAAAAGTTGAGTTTTATATAAAGTAGAACTACTGATGGACATTTATCAAGAATGAAATGAATCAATAAGGGGGATTGGGGAATTTTTCAAATATATACTTGAACGATTGTTGATCTCTCCGGTGGTTCTGAGGCTCTGTTAGGAGGGCAAAAAGTAGACTAGATAATCTAGCAAAGTCCTTCTTCTATAAATTTATTATTTAACTACAGTGTGAAATGGTCTCTGGCTCATCTTCAGTTTTCCTACCGAGTATTTGAAAACCAGAGTGGTGGTTTCGGAGTGACTGGCTATTTTAACGGTCGTTCCTGGCAGTAGTCTCAAAAGATTACCAAAAAATTCTTCATCACTATTGGATCACCTCGAGAAGGAAAGAGAGTTGTAACTAGTAGTACCTAGTACACATTCATTGAGAACAAGTCAAGCCCACTGGGGAACCAGAGGGTAATGTACAGAGGGGAGCTGGAGACATTTGACAACGGGTCTCAAGGAATCCCAGGAGGTAGACACAGCCTGACAGTGGCACAGTTGAGGCGAAGGTTTTAACTGGCTGGCTTCTTCCACAAGGCTCCTTCTGAGGGCTTTCCCAGCGCAAACCATTTTATTAATGGTTTTGTAGGAGAGAGTTATAGCACTGTGCTCACATTCGTGGAAAAGCAAACAGCAAAATGCCTTTCATGATACCGTAAGAGATGATGTCAATAGTTAAGTCCGAAGGGGTAGAAGAATTTATGTGAGGCTTGAGAAAAGAAGATAAGGTACAAAATAGTCGTGGTGAGGATTTTAAAAACTGGCCTAATAAAAACACACAGTATGATTGTGTGGAAGAACTGAGCATCCAATTGAGTTTTTTTGATAATGAATCTAAAGTAAACTAGTCAGCTTGGGTGGTTTATTTCAAACAAGTTTAGCTATTCTGTGCCAGCACCCCAAAAATGGCAGGGTTCATCTAGTGTTGGGATTTTCTGGGGGAACATAATGAATGATAGGAAGAAGAGAGTTGAAACTATTTTGAGGAAATAATTATATTACAGAGCATGAAATCTATATTGGACAATGAGGGGAATAAATATAGGTATGGAGTTATGGATGGTGAAAGAGAGGTAGAATAAACGTGTTGGGAGCTCAAAAAAATATAACACTAGTGTCTTTAGAGCAAGTTAATTTATAGGATTATGTGTAGTAATGAGATGTTTGATACTGAGGCTTCAACATTGTTACGATTTCCAGTAATGGTAACATCTAGGATATGACCTTTGCAGTAGGTAGGTCACTGAAGTGGAAGGAAGGAAATTATCACTGCAGTTGAGGAAGTCGAGAACTAAAAGACGGGGAGTTGGTGTGGTTGGTAGCATGGAAGTGAGGATGTTGGATCAACATTGTGTTGTGATTGTTCTTTCTAAACGCTATGTGATCTTAGGATGCTTTAATGAAGGTAGAGTAGAACAAGTGAGATGATAATTATGCTCTGTGGAACACTGATAAGTCTTTACTTCAGTATTATATTCAATTCTGTGTGCCCCACTTTAGAAGAGATAATGCCAAACAGGAAGGGAATCCAGGATAAGAGAAAAGAATAGTGAAGAAAATGTAAATGTATCATAAAAGGGATAGTTGAAGAGATTGGGGCATTTAGACCCCAAAAGGGAAAACCTTAGGGGAAACATGAGAGTTGTTTTCAAATATTTAAAGTGCTGTCATGTGGGAAAAAAAAAAACTAGATTCCTTCTGTCTAGTTTCTGAGTGAGAACTGATCAAAGACTAGGTGTTCCAGGAAGGATGATTTCAGCATGCTGTAAAGTACAAAAACCAAAACCAAAACCAAAAAACATTTTTACAGTCAAAGTTGTCTGAAGACAAAACATATTTTCTTGGAAAACACTGAATTCTCATCATTGGAGGTGTTAATCTGGTAGGCATATTGACAAGGAGCTTTAAGAATCAGAGTTTAATGTCCTTTCATTTGGCCACTGTTTACAATGGCATCGAAGGCCAGAACATTCTAGCATTCAAACTTCAGTCTTTAATATGGTGATGAATTCTTCCTGGTCTATGTATTTGGGTTGTGTGTTACTATTTTAAATATTTTATTTCACCTTTTGTGTGGTAGAGTCTAAAAATGATCAGACCTAGAATTAAAAGTGCCATATTTGAATTCTAGCTATTCTGTTTATCAGTTCCTTAATTTCACTTAACTTCATTTTACACAGATACAACATGAGAATAACTGCTGGTTAAGGAGCTTATGAAAATATTTCTGAGGGAAGCAGGACAGAAGATGTTATAAAGGCCAAGAAAAAGTTATTAAGTTTTATATAGATTAGTGAATTCTCAAAAAGGGGCTGGTGTAGATTAGATTTTCAGGACAGCATAACAAGATTCTAGTAGCTTGTAAAAGCTCTCCAAGTTTTTCTGATATTCCTACTGATGAAGATAAGCTGAACAAACAAGCAAACAGAAAGACTGTAGCCAAACCAATAGCCCTATTATCCACCATAAGTAATTGGTTCTTTTAATATTCTCAGCACTTGTAATAATTATTTTTTAAGTCAGGATATCCAGCCTGAGAATATTGGTTTTATGACAATTTACAAGATGAGGAGTACCGAAGCTAAGGTAATAGCGTGGTCATGTCTTCAGGCTCAGGGCCACAAGGGAGCTTTTAAATATATAGAAGATGGTAGAAAACTAACTAACAGGCAGCCTATACCACCCTGGAGACTTTTATATAATAATATGTAACTTTCTGTACCAATCTTGCACATTTTTTACATTGACTGTCTCTGTTACAGTCTTCCTACAGGACTTGAGAAAATGGAGAAAAAGGATTTAGAGTCACTCCACCAGTAATCCAAATTAACTGAGAAAAAAGATATTTTGATTTGGCTGGACAGAGCCTCGACATGCTCTGGGGTCAAGAGCCCCTGACTTGGTAAGTAGAATGGCTGGGTTTGAGATCTTTTCTGTTGGGCATGTTTGGCCTATTTCTTTAGTGTTCTTGAGCTCCGTGCCTTCCAACCTGGTAATAATTCCATTCTCACCTACCTTATGGTTCTAATGTGAAGATCAAAGTAGAAGGGGAACATTTGGCGAAGGGGACTATAGGTAGACGTGCACACATATGTCATTTCTTTTCATTCCCCATATTCTTCAAGGAATTTATTGATTTGCACTCCCCCCCCGGACATGATTACTGAAGCTCAGAAATCTATGTAACCTACCAAAGGTCACAAGCAATCACACAGCCACCGCTGAATCCTAGTTTACTAATTTCACAGCCCAAGATTTTTCCACAGCTCCAAAATGAAGCAGTGTGTGCCAGAGTTTGCAAACATCAAAACATTTATTTGTTCCAGGAAAATAGAAAACGTATCCCAGAAAGGAGGCGTCATCATAGTATACTACTTGGTCCTGAAGTGAGTAATAGTTACGTAATTACAGCAATGCAAATCCTGGGTACTAACTAAAAATAGGCATGTTGGGAGGACAGGCTTTTAGAAGATAATGACAAAAATGGATAAACCAATAAACAATGGTAGTAGCGTATTATTAAAAAATTCATAGATCATTACTAAATGAATCAGCTAAAGCAAAGACATTGAAAGTAAGGAGCTGTACTAGGAGTGGAAGGCACAGGAATAGGGAATAATGGTTTTTGTTATAAGCTTCATATTGCTCCTGAATTTTTAAACTATATGCATATATTACATGGATAAACATACAAAACGAAAGATAGAGAAAACTTTAAAAAGTTTAATGAGGCCATTTCATAAATATACTGCATTTTATGCTGGGCTTTGGGACCATGGTAGAATTGATCTTGTTCTGTACGTTTTCATATTCTCACAATTTGGAATATTTAGTGTCTATTAAGATTTCAAAAAAGTGAGGGGCCATTAAGTCCCTATGAAGAGCCTTCTTACGTTTGCAAAGTTTGAAAACCTGAGTTCTTAGTAGCTGGTATTTGTTTCAGCCATTGCTTAGAGTTAAAAGAGCATATTGCTTTTTCTGCTGCACAATTTGGGTTCAGGAGAAAAGTCAGAACAGGATGAATTTGGAAATCTATAGTAAGGCTGTACGAAATCTTGGTTATGATATGTCCAGAAATACTCCCGTAATTTCACTTCCTTCAATTAGGGTGCCAAACTTCATTAGGTATTCCTGGAGTTTAGGTACAACTAATGATGAAATGATGAGTGAAGTCCTTGAGGGCTGAAATTATATGACCAGGAAAAGACAAGTCTTTCCTGAATCACAATATGAATGTGACAGGAAAAGTATTGGGTCTCATGCTTGACCATATTCCAAAAGCATAGGCGAAAGAGGCATCTGTCTATTTTTACTTGACAGACTGATAAAATGAAAATATGTGACAATGAAGTTTATGCTTCCTAAGTTTTACAGAGAAGAAGGTTTCCTCCATGTATGTGTATATATTTATGGAAGCATGCCCGTGTGTGTGTATGATATACTCAAAATACACATACATAAAAATTTATGACTGATTTTTTTTAACTTAACATACCAAAACTTATATATCTAATTATATATTGTCCTTTGGGAAATCCTTACACCTGTTCTAATATTCTCCCTAATTTTAGATTTTTTTTTTTTGATCGCCTCCTTTGAAAACACATTTACTAAATGAAAGACCACTGAAGATAGGTTTTGGAGAATCAGTGATTTCTGGGAACAGCCACAAGAATGTTGAATGAAGTTTTCTGAAGCTGAGTGAGCAACCTGAGTCAAAGGTTTATGAGTAAACTATGAAGTTTGATGATCAAAGGTAAGATTACATTTCTTGTTGGTCAAGCTAAAAATCCCCAAAGGAAATCCAAGAGCAAGCTCCACATGTGCTTTTAAAAATGGCATCATCCTTGGATTATGTCTTGAGTTATTAGAAGCTGATCATTTTCAGTTGGAAATTATAATTTTGCTAAATACAACCTGAAAAAACAATCATTTTATAGTCACACCCTAGACATGAGTCCAGAACTATTGGCAAGAAATAAATGATATCAATAAGAAAGATGAATTAAAGAGGGAAATGGCTGGAGCTAAAGAAATCAGCTAGGAGGCAGGCCAAAAGAGCAGCTTAGGTTGATAGCATGCAATGAGCCTCTGTTGGCCATTTTACCAACATGTATGGAGGTCCTCCTAAGAAATCAAGACAAGCCAGAGCCTGGGGGGAGAAAGCAAATGGTTGATGACAGTCTTTGCCTTCTTTGGTCCAGCTATTCCTGAAGAGAGATAACCTTAAACTTTATAATTAAGTGGGTCAATTAATACACTTTAAAAATATTATTATTATTGCTATTATTATGATTTTGGGGGGTGGTCATAGTGGAAGAGGAGGAGAGAGAAAGTGAAGAAAAAGACTGGGAGTACATAGAAATGAATGGAAAGGCTGAATCTACCGAGGGAAATTATCACTACCTTTGAAAAAGTTGAGAGAGTTGGGAAAGCACGCAATTTTGAAGAATTGGAGAAATAATTAATCCAATATTTCAAAGGCTTCATTTTGAGAGGAAGATTTTTTTTTCTTTTGAGGAGCTCATATTGTTCACTTACGCTTATGTTTCGAGAGCCACCTCAATACAAGAAGTTACAAGCTGAACGGCCTTTGCCTTAAAGGAGCTTACTGTTTGGAGCACCTGGTGACTTAGTCAGGTAAGCGTACAACTCTTGATTTCCGCTCAGGTCATATCTCAGAGTTCTGAGATCAAGCCCCGTGTCAGGCTTGGAGCTGGGCGTGGAGCCTGCTGAAGCTTCTCTCTCTCCCTCTCCTCTGCCCCTTCTTTCCCCATCCCAAGCCCTCTCTCTCTTTCTCTCAAAAAAAAAAAAAAAAAAAAAGGAGCTAACTGTTTAATATCAAACACATTTTTATTTCCACACCCTTCTAAAATAGGTACCATTATTCTTCTCATTTTCTAGATGGGAAATCTGGGGATTAGCTAATTTAAACTTGCTCAAACAGTTTCAGAGCTAGAATTTGATCCCAGAATTTTGATTTCAGAGTACAAGTCCTAGAATAACCTTGTTATAATACACTTTCCAGATTTCTTGCATTTTCTGCAGCCTAAATTTCATTATATATTCCTCATATCTCCTGTAATGGAAAAATACATGAGAAGAGAAACCTAAGACAGTTTCTAAGACTATAGATTTCAACTTAATCAGCTTGATAAAACTAATAATGAACTTTACACAACTTGTCCATATTGTCTTGAAATGAAATAAATTCAATGAGTCATTCCATGTTTATCTATAAAACACAAACTAATAATGCTTATAATTGTCATCAGTAAAATATTTCTTTAAATAAGAAGACATTCAATCAATACTAGCTATAATACAAGTACAAATTTCTGGCTGGGAATTATATCAGAAAAGTCTGTGTAATTCCCGTACACTCTAAATACTATATATTTGTCCCTGATCTGTGTACCAAACAAAATCTTAATGTTATTGCTTTTGCTTATCACTTTTACCCATAGCATCTCTTTGAACTAAGTTAATAGTACTATCTGCATGGTGCTTTCTACTTATTAAACACTTGAATTATTAAAGTCTTTCTTTATCTTTCTTAGTACCACTGGTGGCAATGTCAGCACTAATCTACCCTTCATTCCAGGTAAAAGTTACTATTTCTTTTTCCTAAAACAAAAATGATTTTGCACAGAATGAGTTAGTGCGGAGGCATAAGAATGTCAAGAGGAAGGTTAAGGGTTCTGCATCCCTTCTTATGAGAAGATATTTCCTGGATAATCTGCATGGATAATCTCCTAACCATAGAATCATATAGCTGGAAGAAAGAGGACAGATCATCAAGTCAATGTTACAGTAATACAGGAAGTCCTTCTTCAGCAATCCTGAAATAAGCTTCAGCAAGAACAACTGAAATTAGAAATTCCTGTCTTTTGAATGGCACCCATCATTTTTGAAGATTAACATTAACTGAATGAGCATGCTTCTTACGTGATTGGAAATCAGTTTCATTGATGCTTAACTTTTCAAAGCCAGTAAGCTCAACTGAAAAAAAAAAGTGGGTGCAATAGTTGACTCCTTTTGATATTTTCCCCTGGGGAAGGTGTTTTAAGAGATATTAATTATAGCTTGAGAGAAGTCTTCACAACTGTTAAAAGCAACTACTGGCAATTCATCTTCTACTCATCACCTTCCTCATAATTATCTCAAAGTCATGAAGTTTATATTTCTGAGACCAGTGGCATGCTGTTTTAGGACTGTACCCAAGAAAATGTTTCTAAGAGGTAGCACTGATATTGTATTTGCATTTGTATGAAATTAAAACTAAAGATGGGCTTAAAAAAATACTGGAGGTATACCCAATCTGATATTTCATGGTAATGCTGTCAGAATTTCAAAGGTTTCTTACATGTTTAATGAACCACCTCACATGGTGTTTAAACGTTTTTCACCTTTTTAACAAGGCTTCACAGATATTATGAAATTGACATGATCTGTTAAGAATTAATGTAGCAATTTGACATACTCTTGAAATTTCAAGCATAGTCTAATTATTACGCACGTAAAAAAAGAAAAAACCCTGAAGATTATGCAAAACCATTCCTAAACTGGAAAGGGAGCTTCTTAAGCATTATCTCAATATGCTAGCTTTCGTTTCCATAAACCTGAAGAAAAGCATTGTCATTGTCCTTTAATCTGTTTCTGTTGGCCCGGACAATGGGCCACAGAATGAATTAGACACTCTGTGGAACATCAGGGTTGGTTTTAAGGTCAACGTGGATCATTTGAACCATCAGGAAAAACGATGAAAAATTCCAGTTTATAGATATCGTTTTAGTTCTACATTTTGTGTGTGTGTGTGTGTGTGTGTGTGTGTGTGTGTGTGTGTGTAAATACGAGGTAGTGGCTTTAAGAAGCAACGGGAAGAGTTGGGGATGATAAAGCTAATTAGATCAAAGTGACAACCCATCTGGGTGATTTAGTCTCCTATGAGTGCTTCTCGCCCTGAATCATCTGGCTTGTCTGTCTAATGACTAATCACTCCCTCTTTCTACATACTTGGCCTCCTAGACGGAGCCAGGCTCACCATGCAGTTGCAGCTTTGCCTCAGAGCTACCGGCCCCGCCCCGGTAGGACAGCGACCACCAAGAGGGTTTGTGGGACACAGGCTTTTCAGTGCTGAAACTGGGACAGTCCTGCACATGTGTGCTGTCAGAAGCCAAGCACGTTGGCTGCTTTTTATGGTACCTGCTTCAGGTCTGCTGCTCTACATCATAGAATTTCAACCGAAATCAATGCTTTATTTTACTGAAAAATGTATCACCTTACAATAAGAATATATAAGTCATTCTCTATTTAAAAGCAAACAGAGAAAGGGAAAAGCCAAGGAAGACTGTATTTCATCTGGCAATCTTTTTCCCTTGGAAAACTTGTGGATCGTGAGGCCGTGGTCATTGCTCCGTTCATCCCGATGCAGTATTTGATTAAACAAATCATGCTCGGCAAAGGGTGCGAACCCACCCAAATCATCAAACAGAACCAACACAGTGAGCGGCATTTTGAAACGCATGTCCAGTCTCAATACCCCCTCCCGGCCCAATATGCCAGGGTCTGCCCTGGGTAGGCAGACTGTAAATAAACAAAAGGATGCACCAGGCATATGTGAGAAAATAAATAGATAAAAAATAAAATTCTTTTGGAGGGTTTTTGTTTTCTCCGTTTTCTTATTTTCTCCCCTCCCTTAAATAGGTAGTTCATTTTATTTTAATGGTCATGTCTCGGATCCAGCAGGCAAACCTTTCTTACTGATGGGGTCTCTACTTAACCGGTGTCTCTGTCATCAGCCTGACCTTGCAGCTCTCTCTAGAGCCATTATACCCTGGGCACTGGCTGATTTTCATACAGCAACCCCCTCTGCTTGATCCCACTTCATCTACTTCACGGACACAGACATTTGTTGGGCTTATTAGCTCAGCAGGAGCCTTATCATATTTTGTATCTGAGGCTGTTGGAGATGTCAGGAGATGGAAATGCTGTGTAGCTTTTTATCCTCCTTTCTTTCACTTTCTCCTAGAGCCCAACACTGCATTTGGATTCAGGACTCTCTTCTACTAGCTGCTGAGATCTCTTTAAATATGTCTAGCTTTGCCATCTGTACCAATAACACTGCAAAGGCTTAGCCATGATTAGGCTGTCAAGATTTATTAAGTTAAAAAGTATCAAAGTTTCTTGCTGCAACCCCAGACCTTTTAAGAGTCTACCTTCTTTGGAATCCCTTCCCCCTCCTCTCTAACATTACAGTCAACGTGCTTTGCTTGACCTTGACCAACATCTGCACCCAGGGAACACTAATGAATTTGGGCCAATTCATCTCCAAACTCCAAATTTAATCAAGCTGACATGCCAGAGAAAGCGGACTATAATTAACTTCTAGCATTTTAGGTAATCTGTAAATTTTCATAGATTTTACCGGATAGGTTTTTACCGTGCTTAACCTTTCGGTTTTCTTTAAGAAGACACAATGCTACACTCATACATACATACTTAGTAGCTAATTGTCAGCATTAGAGAAGTGAGTGAGTGTATGTGTGTATTCTTAATTTTAGAGTCACACTGAAATCAAATATTAGTGTTTGCTATGCAATTACAACCCACACCAACTGCAAAGCTGTTACAAGTTTATTCCATTGTTTTGTTTGCTTGTTTTGCAGGTATCTGTTGTAATCATTTTAATAAATTCACACAGAAGTGGATGTACACGATTATGTACTTAGCCATTTTCATTTGGCCATCACACTATCAGAGAATGGGCAGTATCATTCTTGTAAGATATTACTGCATTTTTGTTGTTGTTACTTAAACAGGAAGGTCTCTAATTTGACAGAAACTCCCATGTTCCCAAATGAATTAAGCAGTTCCCATGGATTCATTTATAAATGTCATTAATTATTATCAGCTCAAATCATAATCCAATTTGTCCTTAATAAACCTATACATGATGTCTGTGCAAGTTTGTTAGAGAAAGTAAGTCTGCGTGTGTTTGTCACTAAATTAGAATGATACAATCTTTGCAAATGTTGTCATTACTTCACTTCTATTATGTCTACACTGGTGTTGTGTTTGAAAATGAGAACAGTAACATATAATACAAAACCTTTCATTTCCAAAGTACTCCTCATTGCAGGAAGAAAACCTAACAGTATGTTATTGCTACTTAATATCCTATTTTCTAGAAACAAATCCAAAATTTAAGCGTGCTTTTTTATGAATGGTGCATGGTATCTAAACATATTTGGTGCTGTAATGAACATAGAAAAAAAAACTGTACAAATTTTCCAGTAACTGTTTCTAAAAATAAAGGAACTTAAAACTAAACTGAAATCAAGGAACACATTTTTAAATACCATGTTCTTCAGGGAAGAAATTTCCAATTGTGTCATAGAAAACTCTGTTTATCCCACATTTTTAAACATGATACAGATAAAGGCTAATCTCACATGTCTAGACCGGCTAAGAAGAATTCAAATTTTAATTCAATATTTGCATACAATTTATTATAATATTGTTTGAAATGCGTTTTAGTCTTAGGGTTATGCTTTTTACACGACAGAAAATTTTGTTAGAACTTACCTGAGGACCATAACACGTGTAACTATGAACCTTGTATGACAAAATTTTGGATATTTCGTAACATTTGGAGGAAATGGAAGTTTAAATGATGCAATTGGAATAGTATATCCTCATAAAAATATTTCTTTAAAAATACTTTTTTGGAGGTAAACCTAATCATGACATTAAAAAAATCTAGGATTTCCCTTTATACTTTTAGCCACTGTTAAAATCCTCTCAATTTTTTCAAGAGTCAACATTTTTTTTCATTCAATAAAAATAATACTATTTTCTTTTAATTTCGAAAAGAGGTATGCCAAGAATGGAATTGC
Source organism: Ursus arctos (assembly GCF_023065955.2). NCBI lineage: Eukaryota > Metazoa > Chordata > Mammalia > Carnivora > Ursidae > Ursus > Ursus arctos. The sequence goes on along the minus strand of NW_026623078.1, from coordinate 32,414,697 downwards.
TTACCTACCATTCACCTGTAAAGCTTTAATGAGTTCATTTAGCCAAGACCCCATAATCAAATTTTATCTGGTGGCCACGGATATCAAATAACAAGTGAAAAAAATGTGTGTTTCACTTTATTCCTTTTCAGTAGTTCCGTTGTTAGTATCTAAATAAAAAATTCCTTCATTTAGCGTTCTTCCTCATATAAAGAGCTTTAGGTAAATGCATTTACTAATGTATGTGAGAAATTGAAAAATGAGATGCCAAAATTTGACAAAACTTTAACCTGAACCATAAATTTTTGGTAAGGTGGTATTTGCAATGGAGGCAATCATTTTTTTAATTCCTCCTTTATTGCTTTGTTCATAAAATCACATTGTTCTAGTAAAGGTACAAAAGACGGTAAGAGAGGGAGGGTTTCTTTGTTCACTTGTTTTCATTTTGTTTCCTTGATCTTATATGTTTTGGTATTATAAAGCCCTGGTCTGGGATAAAAATTGAGTGGAAAAGAAAAATTCTGTGTTAAATGGCACCAATATTAAATTAGAGATTCTGGTGTAGTGAAAAACATGTTACATTTATAAGGTCTGCAGGTGCTGTATTAATGTCATCGTCCTCACTCAATCGTGGATAACCCTAAAATGCCTAAGGAATTACAAAAGGTGTTCCGGGTCTAATGTAAACAGTAGACTTGTGCTTTCTAGAGATTTTCATATGTAGAAAAATGTCTTACTTGGGTTTGTATTTGTTTAATATTCACTAAGGATTCATGTATAACTAGCTGGGAAACACCGATAGGGAATCCCTGTTAGTATTTCTGTTTCCATAGATGGAATTTTTTTTTTTTTTTTTTTTTTTGGTCTGTGGGTGCTATTTACCTGGCATGGTCCAAGTTATCTGAGTGGGGGTTATTAAGGCTGAAACTGATGTAAGCAAAAATCTGTTATTTGCATGCTAACAGTAATGACAAAAGGTATTGCTATAGTACATTCCAGTGTATGGCACTGTCACATACCCGTTCTCATTTGATCCTTATGAAAATTTTGGAAAATGTTGAAGTTCTTCAAGATGCTTTACAAAATCAAGAGCAAGAAGTCCAGCTTCACATGGAGCTGTGTGTTCCGGTCTTGCCTCTGGGACTAGTTTATTTAACCTGTCGAGGGTTAAGTATCATCCTCTATACTCAGGATAAATGTTGTCAGGATTAAACGTGCTGAAGTGTGTAAAGCATTTACATAGCGTTTGGCACGCATATTACCTGTTCTCATTATTTGAAGACTGGGATCACGTATTTTTTCCTTTGTTCCCTCAGCTCCTTGTTTCGTACCTAGTAGAGTGCATAGGAGTCCAGTGGATATTTGTTGAGTAAATGAATTTTCAAAAAGTTAAAACTGAGAGTAATAAGAGTCAAACGATTAAGTTAAGCTTATGCACCTGGGAAGCAAAGAGCTGAGAATCCCGTCCATGTTTCCTAAAGTCCAAAGTTTGCCTTGATGGCTGCTTGTGCTGAAGAATGTAACCACCGCCCTGCCTTCCTATCTTAGGGGATGGGATTACCCTTTACCAACCAACGCACTGATCACTGCGGAAAATTTTTACTGCTCAGCAACTGCACCAAGGATATCTAGTAGTTATTTGTTGTTTCACATCTTCGACAAAGAATAAAATCCAGCAGGAAATTAAAAAATCCGAGCACATAGCCCAAGAAGTTGCTCAAACTTGTGTCATGGTGACAACGCGTATACCAACTTTACTTCCAGCCTTCCTGCTCTGATCAATGTCAGCTAATCTTAGATGCATTATAAGACGTATTTTCAAAATAATCAGTTCCATACAACACATCATGCTCTTAAAGAACAAGAGAAGAATCTCTATTTGGTTATAAAACTGCAAGAGCCAGAAGCATGCGTGGTATTTCATATTGTGTGAAAAGCTTAAGATTCCTAACGCATTTGTGCCTGGAAACCCACATACAGAAACCAAACCTTAAGGAGAATTTGGGGAGCCACAATCCCATAAACATAAACACAGCATCAAGATAGCGGATACTTTAAGGCCAATCACCCTCAGGATGGTAGACAGCAAAAGACAGCAACAGTATTAACAACAAAAAGCCTCACTACCATCAATGAAAACAAAGCCCCAAAAATAAAACAAAACCAGGCAAGAAAGAAAACAGAGAATCAAGGCACCTGAAATTTCATTCGTTGTAATTCCTTAAGATGAATTTCTCTTTTATTTTCCTGTGATTTACTTAGAAAATACAATTTTATTCATAATTCTTTTCAGTATTTTTTTTTAAGCTAAACTTCATATGATCAAGAAAGTCATTTAAAATGATCACTTGAGTAGAGATGAATAGCTCTCATGGAATTCTCAATATGTGACACGATTTTTTTTTTTTTTTACTGTAGTCATAGAATTCTAGCAAAGTACCTATAGTGCTGATTAAATCAACCAGAGATTAAAGCATGTAGAAGAAATATCTACTTTTTATATATAGGATGAATATAAACTGCTAGATTTGAAAATCTTTATTGGAAGAAAGGGAAAGACCTATATTTATGGTTGCCCCATCTTTTATTCAAAGATGGGAACCAGAAAGATATTGAGAGAGGAGGAGGGAAAAAAAAGGATTGACTCCGTGCTATGTGTTCAGCAAAAAGTGCTTTGGACAAAAAATAATAATAAAGGGTCAAAGTTCAAATTAAACTGCCAGGCAGTCTATACATGACCCGCTCATTATATATTTATTGTTTCTTGACTATGGAAAAATGATCATTATCATCATGGTTTTCACCTGACTTTCAAAAATGAACGCACATTATCTTTTGCATTATCTAAATAGACTAGGCTATGTTCCATGCGGTTGCTAAACTTAAAATGATAGAATGTTCATTTAGCCCGTCCGTTTTACCCATCTCTTCTCCCCCTCCTTCTGTTGGGAGGGAAGAAAAGGGGAGCCGGTCTTTTTCCTTTGGCAGGCGGGTAAGCAAGCAGTTGTTTCAGCAATCAATGCCAGTGTCATCTTATGAGTCAGCAAGACACATTTAACGCTCTCTTGGATAGGGGCTAACTCTATTACTCCCCAGGGCTTTAATCTGCTCTGGCACAGTGCCAATGGAGTTTGAGCAGGTCCCCAAACCTCCGGCCAAAGTCGAATCTCACAGCTCTGCGGAGCCTCCTACAGTGTCTGCATTACCACACAGAACATTTGTCTATATGGCTAAACATGTTCTCTCATTTCCCACTTAGGACTGATGTTTAAAAAAAAACCAAAAAACAAAGCGTCTAAAAAAAAAAAAACTTCCTCTTTTCAAGGCACGCACTGAAAATGAAAGTGACAAATTAAATATGATTTTAAAGTTCTTCATTGTACACTTGCATCTATTGTCTTCAACCCAAATGAAAAAAAAACAAACAAAAACCACAGGTGTTTTGCAATATGCAGCTTAGGTCTGACATCTAGTTTTTTGATGTTCAGGGTTAAATTTAAATCCACATGGCCTGGTTACCAATCTCCACAGTTGCACCCAGGCAGGACTAGGAAAGATTGATGATTGTGATTGCGAGATTAATCCTGTAATGTTTACAAGACTCCTGAGCTGAAACCTGGTTGGTCATATCATGCTACCCAGAGAAGGCCGCTTGGCTTGACGGGGTAATTTCTTCTGATGCAGTAAATAACTAAGCATAATGAAAATACTCTGATGTATTCCACTGCCTGATTGTTGCTCTGCATGGGATACGGTAAAAGCAGTGCACTTCCTATCACGAATTTACATATACAAACCAGCAGAAGACGCATGATAATGTCAGCATCCTGCAGAAGCCCTGGGATGCTACACAATTTTATAGCAGTTATGAATTACTGTTGACCTTTCTGGCCTCCCCTACCAGTATGCTAGACTTGAGCGTATTGAAAGTCATCAGTCTGAAGCAGTCATTCTTTACATAATTACGGCTATTTGTGTGGGGGGAGGGCAGTGTTTCTTTTATTGTTAAGAATTAGCATTAAGGGATAGCACTGCTGTGACCTACGACCGTCTCTGATGCTTTACACACATTTTAATAAAAGCAGGGAAAAGGACGCGGAAAATACTTCAGCGTATTTTCCACACACAATCATACCACCACAGAAATGCGGACTGCTTTTCAGTATTTTGTGGAACATTGGAGAAACACAATCCTGGCAGCTCGTGGTCATTTTTTTTTTCTTTTTAATGTAATGGTTTAAAATGATTTTTTTAGTAGTTCTCGACGGTACTGAAGCCAAATTTGCTCGTTGCCTGTTGTGTGTCTGTGAACTGGAAAAATAGTTGGTGAGACAGAAGAAGACTTCTGAGTCCATGTATAGATTAAATTTTTTGAATTCATGGAGATGTATTACTGAACGCAGCTCCATACTTCATACTAAATATTTGAATAATCAGGCTTTCCGAACATCACTAAACGCAGCTCCTTATTATCATTTGCATTTTAATGTCCTTAAAATTATTACACTAAGGGAAATGTTTTTGATACATTAGAGCATTTCCTCTAAATGTGTGATTATGTTAATGAGTTTTCAATCAGTATCCTAGCCTGACACCATAAGAAAATTTATGCAAAGTTCATACCCTGTCAGGGCCTTTAATCAGGACCATTTATTAGAGCCCTGCCTTCTTTGATGGTTGCTGCTGCCTTTATTAAATATACTGACTTGGCCATCTGAAGAAAAGGACAATAAAAGGTTACTGGGATGAAAGCATGAATGCTATTTGCTCATGTTTCCTTTACAGACACTTCTTCAATAATTAAGGAAGAGCTTTCTTTGGCCTTTTAGGCTTTTGAAGTGCATATCAAACATAACAGTTCTTGTTTTTATGAAATACTTAATACCTACATTTAGTCTTAAACACAAGTAAACTAACTTAGAGCTCGTAAGCACAGGAATACACACACCCACACAGACATGGACATGCACACATGTGTTTTGTTTTGTTTTTTTTTTCTCTACCAAGAAAAATCACAACAATCTGGTCAAATATGTGACATTACGTCACTGGATTTTTTTCCTAAAGAGACCAGATACGTTTTAAATCATATAGAAAATAATTAAATTAAAAATACTGCCCCTGTCTTTCCTGATTAAAGGTAAGTAGCTTTTGCTTTCCTATTCTTCCATAGGGGGACTCAGGCTGGGCTGTGGTTCCAGTATATTAACGAGTTGTGAATTTGACAAAACAGCTTTCGGTGAAAGAGGTGTGTTTTTTAGTCTCTGCCATTAGCACTAGTGACTTTAAACAATTAGTTAATACACTGCCTATAAATTTATACAAGGGTTGAAACTGACATGAACGGTACCATTTTTCTGGATTACATGCGGAGAAAAACAAAACAAACAGAAGCCCTAGCTAAGCAGTATTGACAACCTGGGGTTTGGATACAAATTCAATATGAGAAAACAGACTCACTTCAGTGAAATACAAATAAACAACAAATTCTGTTTTAACATGTCTAAATAGGAAGGAGGTGACTGACAGGTTTGGGTCTCCTAGGAAAGCCATTAGTTGAGAACTTGATAGGAAAACGTTTGATTTGAATGCACGTGGCGTTTCCCCTCAGGGGGTGAGCTGAGTGGTATAGGGGGATTCACAGGCACCCTTTCACTGAACACGCCTGCTGGGCCATACCTTAGAAGATGGAATCTGTAGGGTCTCCTAATACTAACAAGTGTATAACTCTATCATCAATTCGGAAGGCATCGTGATTATAGTTGTCTGCTGATTGCTCATTTTCTTATCTCCCTTACATTGAACTCTTTCCTTCTATCCAAATTTTAGAGGCAATTTTATAACTAGAAGTGTGTCTGCCCTTATGTAAAAATTAGTGTTTGGGTTCACATTATTTGTTGATTTAAAAACAAAATATTCCCCTCCCTCCTAAGGTAACTTCGAACATGTTAATTTAAAAGAAGATGGCTTGTTGTCCAAGAGTTGGTAAGTGAAGTAATTATGGCACACTTTCCAAATTTTTTCTCTCCCCATTTAGCATGGCTATCCATATCTATCTATTCAAGTGTACGAACAGAGCTGCTAGGTCTATAATACCATATCTCGAGTCGCTCTGGTTTTTTTTTGATTGGTGATGCCTGTTATGTTTTCTGTCTGAAAAAATAAGCCTTATATAGACAGGCTGCTAATTCACTAATTCGGATTTTTAAAAACGCAAAAAATAGGTAAAGTAAATTGTTGGCTATACTGATTAATTTTTTGGACCCAGAAATTCATAGTAACAAAAGTTATAACATTAGTCATGCTACAAATTTAAGCAGTGGTGCACAAAAGAATTGGCATTTAAAGGCATTCTGAGTTAATCACATTTATGTGGGAATGAAATTAGTTTAAAGAAAATCTTAGTAAATGAACCCTTTGACATCAATATTGTGTTTAATTTTATCCATGTGTTTCTGATATACTGCATCATGTAACAATCATTTTCTCTGACTGCTGGTCCATCTGTAGCCCCTCCCCCCTTACTTTCACCCTGCCAACACACACACACACACACACACACACACACACACACACACCAGGCAGCCAAATGAATCAAGAAGTGTCTACTGGTTTGGAGAAAGAAATATGTAGAATGCATCTCTGTGCACATCACAACAGCCCATATCACGTCTCTGTTATTATCTTCAATATATTATTATAGAGTACTGAATTATTATTTCACTTATTTTGGAGTTAGGAATATATATGTCTTTGGTTTTATCAAATAAAAAGGAATATGGCACTTTGAGTCACAGGGAAGGATGCAGAGAGCCTACATGAATATTAAAACTAATAAACCTTGCTGACAAGATATATATTTTTGGCATTAGATATTTATTCCACCCGCTCTGTATATCTGGGCAAATATTCAGAGTATTTCTAAATATGTACGTGGAGAGGGAATGCATGTACACATAGCTTTTCCTCTCCTTTCCTCCTCCCACAGGCTGGAGTCTTATGAGGTGAACAATAAGAATGAAAATCAGCTTCTGCAAAAGGCAGCAGCAATCCCATGATTCCATCTGAGCCAATCACTTAACATATCATTCATAATGCTAGCCTGCTCCCATCATCCTTGCCCTGTCAGGAGTATCTTTCTTCATTTTCTTCTGCTCCTCAGTTCCAAGAAAGTGGAACCACTGTATCATTTACTGTCCACAACCTAAGCTGCTGATTTAAGGGTTGATTTGTTATTTTCCATAATGTCCTGTACAATTCTTTTTGATTTCAATGCAAAGTTTAAGTTAGAGAAAAGCCTTGGATAATTTTGACAGTGGAAGGTTTGGATAAGATTAAATTTATCTATCGCTTTGAATTGCTCTATATGGTTTTAGGCATTTTAAAAGATTTAAATAAGTGTTTTATGGTAAGTGGTCCTTTTCTCATTCGAGACTATTATACACTAAGTGAACAAAACAAATGACCTCAGATATCTTTAGCACAAGTTAAAGGAAATCTTTCTTATCACTGAAAATTGGTGACTCAAAAATGTCTATAATGAGAAGGAAAAACATTTATTCACCATATCCTGAAATAGTTATGGTCCCATTATGTCTAACAAGGCCTCCTGAAGGCAAATTCGTTATAATTTGTATCTTTTCTTATTATTTTTCACAGTGGACAGTGATGACTCTCTGACTTAAAACCTAATCACCAGTGCCTATTAAATTTGGGTTTATACGTTGCTGAAGGTAGAACTGATTATCATAGCGAATGAAATACTTGTTTGGCCTATTCCCAGAGGGCAAAAAGTCATTCTTCAAGGTGATGCATCTCATTTGAGGAATACATTAACAATTGAAGGCAGTTAAAAATACATGTGAACTCCCAGTCAGGCAGATCTGAGGTTGACCACATATATTTACAGGCTGACTCTTGCCTCATTCAGGGAGGAAAACTGTGATATGGAAGGTTGATTTCTGCAACAAACGCTACTTTAATTTACAACTCTCGTGTAGTACGTGGATCCTGTATGCTTAGCAAATATTTAGATTTGTAACACTCTGTATAGGTTTGGTATGCTTTTGTATGCCTTCAAGTTATAGAAAAAATTGTTAGAAAAGAGAAGTCCCAGCTGCATGAAGAGTCAACATTTTTAGTTAAAAGAAACCTCTCATTTCAAAAATGTATTATGACTCAAACGATACCAATGCAATTGTATAGGCATGGGTCCAAAAACTTAGAAAATGCACGAGGTCTAAATTATTTAAAAGACAGAATTATAGGTAACATGGAACAGGTTGGATAATGATTTTCTAAATTAGATTGGCATCCACAGTCAAACAGATAAGACACGATATGATTAAAAACTGTCAGTGTCCGTTAATGTGCTTTTGCATTTTCGATTTGCGATTTTTTTGGTACAAAAAATACCAGAATTTGAAAGTGAAATTACAACTTATTAAAAATGAAGAGATAATCCAAACTTAATGATATACTTTTCAGTCTTTATCATTCCTAAAATATAACAAGTCTAAAGAAATCCAAGAGTCTTCATAGTTTTCAGATACGTATTGCTTTAAATGCCAATAAACCACACAGAAATACCAGTAATAAACTAATTTACCAGTAAGTGAATTTATGAAAAGCAGAAATTTGTATTAAAAAAGTAAAACTGTACATTTATTTGTAGGGTTCTGAGCCTCCCATTGCAAAAATATATATATATTCTTTTATGCACAGCAATTTTTCAGAATGATTTTTTTCATGAATTAGCTCAATTAGTTACCGCAAGGACTCTGGGGGTGTGGACAGCGATGTCCCATTGGTGTGCAAACTGAATTTCAGAGAGGATATGCAACTCACCCAACATCCGGAACCCGGAACGTGGCAGGGCTGGGACTCAAGATCTAATCTTTGGACTTCTGGTTCAGTGCTCATTCTTCTAAACCACACTGCTCCTTTTTTCGTCAAGTAAAGAGACTGTGAACATATTTCACTCTGTATGATGTATAGGTTTATTGGGAGAGTGACACAACAGAGCAGTGAAGTGCAAACCATAGAAATGAAGTCATGCATAAAGCTGTATAAGAAATATGTATATTGAAGTCCCATTTCATGAAGGTACCAGGGCCATGTGGTTTTCTGTAATATTTATGAGCACATTGTTATTCCTATATTATTATTACTATTATTGTTTACATTTTCTGATATGCCATATTGTTTTAAATAAATTGTGCCACAGGCAGTATGGAACGTGAATGGTGCACTTTGATTAAAAAAGGGAAAAAGGAGCATTATCAAGGTTCAAGGGCTTAGCTCCTCCCTTGCCACAACCTGAGGGCATTCCAGGTTCATCAGGGAGGGAATGCATTTCTGGCTCTAAGGAGGGCATCCTTTTCAGCTGGGCTGTAAAAGCTGCGACCAGAAATGGCAGTGATTGAGGATTTGAAGAAGTGAGGGAGATAGAGCAAACAGCCAAAGGAGCCCCCATTGCCCTGAATGAAACCTACTGGTTTGACATTCTGTTTGAATCGATTTTGAAAAGCCTGACATTTCCTAATTCATTTCAAAGTCATTAAAAAGAAGAGAAAAATTTTAAAATAAAAAGGAAAACCACTAGAAAGGATATGTAAAATACCTTCAAATATGATATTGGCCATTTCTATTTTTCAACGTGCATTCAGATCTGATTCTTATGATATTTCAGTTTCCTTTGAATGACCAGATGTTGGATGTTTTACCATTTTGCCTCTGTTAATTTATAATATTAAAGCATTTTACTTAATAATTAATTTTTAGTTTAAAAAGGCTATTAGGAAAATTGATCATACCATTTTACTTCCTAAATTAATTTATAAAGCAATATTATATTAATAACATAACTCTTATTTTTAAAAATAAAATTAGAAGTACTTGAGAAGGATTATGTATGAAACATAGTTAGCCAAAGGTAATCTTTAAAGATAAAGAAAGGCAGTGTGGCACATAACTGAAGAATATGGCCTCTGGAGTCAAATGCCTGGATTCAAATCCCGCCGTCGGATACCCCTCTCTGTGCGTCAATTTTCTGCTCTGTAAAATAGAAGAAAGTATAAAATCCTATTACATAGGGTTGTTGTGAGGATTACATGCAAATGCTTAGAAGAGTGCCTAGAAAATATAAAATACTCAATATGTCTTAACTGTTTTTTCAAGAAAGTTCCAGGTACATCTCGTTTTATGGTACTTCACAGGTGCTGTGTTTTTTGCAAATTGAAGGTTGTGGTCACTCTGCATCTAGCAGGTCTGTTGGTCCCATTTTCCCAACTACATCTGCTCATTTTTGTGTCTCTGTGTCACATTTTTTGGTAATTCTCACAATCTTTCAAACTTTTTCACTATTATTAATTTTTTTGTGGTTATCTGTGATCCGTGATCTCTGATGTTGCTATTATAATTGTTTTGGGGAACCACAAACTGTTCCCCAACCAGACATTTCCCATCCCTCTCACTCTCTTCTGGCCTGTCTATTCCCTGAGACACAACAATATTGAAATTAGGCCAATTAATAACACTGCAATGCCCTCTAAGGGTTCCAGTGAGAAGAAGAGTTGTGTGTCTTTCAACTTAAACCAAAATCTAAAAATAATTAAACTTAGTGAGGAAGGCATGTCAAAAGTTGAGAGAGGCCAAAAGCCAGTCTTCTACTGCCAAATGGTTATCCAGGTTGTGAGTGCAAAGGAAATGTTCTTGAAGGAAATTAAAAGTGTTACTCTGGTGAACACATGAATGATAATAAAAAAGTGAAACAGCCTTATTGCTGATTTGGAGAAAGTCTGAGTGATCTGGTTAGAAGATCAAACCTGCCACAACAGTCCTTTAAACCAAAGGCTGATCCAGAGCAAGGCTCTGACTCTCTTTAATTCTGTGAAGGCTGAGGGAGGTGAGGAAGCTGCAGAAGAAAAGTGCGAGCCTGGCAGAGGCTGCTTCATGAGGTTTATGGAAGAAGCCATCACCAAACATCAAAGAGCAAGGTGAGGCAGCAAGTGCTGACATGGGGGCCATGACAAGTTCTCCAGAAGATACAGCTAAGGTAATTAACTAGGGTGGCTACACTAAATGATAGACTTTCAATAGAGACAGATCAGCCTTCTACTGGAAGAGGATGCCATCTGGGACTCTCATAGCTAGAAAGGAGAAGTCCGTGCCTGGTTTCAAAGCTTCAAAGGACAGGCTGACTCTCTTGTCAGAAGCTAATGCAGCTGGTAACTTTAAGTTGAAATCAATGCTCACTGACCATTCCAAAAAGCCAGGGCCCTTCAGAATTATGTTAAATCTACTCTGTCTGTGCTCCAAAAATGGAACATCAAAGCTTGGATGACAACAAATCTGTTTATGACATGGTTTATTGCCTATTCTAAACCTACTGTTGAGACCTACCACTCAGAAAAAAGATTTCTTTCAAAATATGCTCGTTGACAATGCACCTGGTCACCCAAGAGCTCTGATGGAGATGGACAATAAGGTTAGTACTGTTTTCATGCCAGCTAACATAACATCCATTCTGCAGCCCATGGACCAAGGAATAAGTATGACTTTCAAGTCTTATTATTTGAGAAATACATTTTGTAAGGCTGTAGCTGCCATACATAATAATTCCTCTGATGGATCTGATCAAGGTAAACTGAAAACCTTCTAGAAAGGATTCACTATTCTAAATGACATTAAAAGCATCTGTGATTCATGGGGAGAGGCCGAAATATTAACATTAACAGCAGTATGGAAGTAGTTGATTCCAACCCTCATGGACGACTTTGAGGGGTTTAGGACTTAAGTGGAGGAAGTAATTGCAGATGTGGTGGGAACAGCAGAACTTGAATTGGAGCTTGCAGATGTGACTGACCTCCTGCAATCCCATAATAAAACTGGAACAGACAAGGAATTGCTTCCTTCCATGAGCAGAGAAAGTGGTTTCTTGAGATGGAATCCGCTCCTGGTAGAGATGCTGTGAAACACTGTGATGATCGCTGAAATGACAACAAAGGAATTAGAATATTACATAGACATCATTGATAAAGCCGCGGCAGGGTTTGAGAGGATTAACTGCAACTTTGAAAAAAGTTCTCCTGTGGGTCAAAAGGTATCAAAAAACAGCAGACGTTAAAGAGAAATCTTTCATGTAAGGAAGAGTCAATTGATGCAGCAAACTTGATTGCTGTCTTATTTTTAGAAATTGCCACAGGCACCCCAACCTTTAACAACCACTACCCTGATCAGAAGGCATCCGTCAACATCGAGGTAAGACCCTCTACCAGCAAAAAGATTACAGCTCACTGAAAACTCAGATGATGGTTAGCATTTTTTGGCATTAAAGTATCTTTTAGTTAAGATATATATATTTTTTAAGTCTAATGTTATTGCACACAATAGACTTCAGTATATTGCAAATGTAAATTATATATGCACTGGGAAGCCAAAAAATTCATTTGACTCACTTTATTATAACATTTGTTTTATTGTGGTTGTCTAGAATGAGACCTGAAATATCTCTGAGGTATGCCTGTACACTTAAATGGTGTTATAATACAATTGAGCCCAAGGTAGTCTTGTCCCAAGAAAGGGTAAGCGTTTTAGAGATTCTAGAAAGAAGTGCAGTTCAAGGAGTTTATAGTGAAATAAGTAGGAAAATCGGTTATAGCTCTGAAGTCAGGCAAGCATATTGTGAAGACTTGCCTCTTATTAGATGTATAACTTTGAATTTGTGTGTCCTTTATTTGAAAAAAAGATTTATTTATTTATTTATTTGAGAGAGAGAGAGAGAAAGCATAAACAGGAGGGGTAGAGGGAGAGACAATCTCAAGAAGACTCCTCGCTGAGCAGGGAGCCCTGTGTGGGGCTCTATCTCACAACCCTGAGATTATGACCTGGGCCAAAACCAAGAGTTGGCCACTCAAACGACTGACCCACCCAGATACCCCTGAACTTATGTGTTCTTAAGTCTGCTGCTTCATCTGTAAAATGAATACTATTGTACAGGTCTTTTTTTTTTTTTTTTTTTTTTTTTGCAGTTAAGGAGAGAGGCATCAATATAAATAATTAACAAGTGCCTGGAGACAGTAGGCCTTTAAGATATATTTGTTGTAGTGTTGTTGTTGGTGGTGGTGATGGTGATGCTTAAAGAGGGATGTGGTACATATGGGGCAGAATGAGAGGTGTGCTAGAGATATAAGGCCTAGAACACAGCAGTTATTTGCAGAACTGAAGCTAGGGGTTTGGTTAGATCCAGCAGTGTAACTAGTTGAGGCTCAATTTATCTCAACTCAATAGTGAAGTTTTCCTGGGGCCCGAAGTCAGTGCAGTGGTAGAGAGACTGATTCTGGGGCAGCACCAGGGATAGCTCCCAGTAGTCATCTGAAAGGCATGCAACTTGTGTTTCTTCTGCCAGTTCCTGCTGGGCTTTCAAAGCCTAGTTTGTTTGTTTGTTTGTTTAGACTTATTTGTTCAGAGAGAGAGGGGGGAGTGGGGGGAAGGGCAGAGGGAGAAGAAGAGGGACAGAATATCGAGCAGACCCCTTGCTGAGCATGGGGCCTTAGTGGGGCTCAATCTCACGACCCTGAGATCATGACCCGAGCTCATGCTCAACCCACTGAACCACACAGGCACTCCAAAGGTTAGTTTCCTTTTAAGACCGTTTCCAATTTCTTTTTTTTTTTTTTTAAGATTTTATTTATTTATTTGAGAGACAGAGTGAGAGAGAGAGCACAAGAAGAAGGGTCAGAGGGAGAAGCAGACTGCCTGCTGAGTGGGGAGCCTGATGCGGGACTTGATCCTGGGACTCTGGGATCATGACCTGAGCCAAAGGCAGATGCTTAACTGACTGAGCCACCCAGGCACCCATCCACTTTCTCAATGAAAACCAATTCAAGTTCCACATCCACACACGAGCCTCACTAATGATGAGATGATGGCTATGGTCTGCACGAGATGGGGCCAAGGTGGGTAGGTTTCTCTCTGACTGAATGAGAATTGTTGCTTAGGCATTCTCATAATTCTTTTGGTTGTCTTATTCCTTTAGGTTGGTAGATTCTTAAGGCCAATGTCACACAGGACACAGTTATGTTAGGGTCTGTTTTTAGGTATTTTGCAAGTACTATGTAACCAATAATAAAGTCAGCCAATGCTGCAGTTTGCAAATGATTTACATTTTAAACAGAATATTTTTGAACTAGAATTTTGAAGTTAGGAAGAAAATCACAGAAAAATCTATGATGATAGAATTTCAAAAACAAAATTCAGAAAAAGAAAATAAAACAACATGTTGCTTAGGAATATGTATCTACGTGGTAGAGAGTAAAAAAAAAAGGCAAGTGAATGATAAACACAAAATTCAAGATAGAGGTATCTCTGTTTGGAGGCAGGTGGATCAAATCAGGGAGGAATTTACTGGTAGCTTCCACTGTTCTGGTAATATTTTAATTTTTAGGCAAAATTATAATTTTATTAATTGAGGAAATTTCCAGAATTACTAAAGTTATTTCAGGTAACTGCCTCTTTCTCTGCTTAATCCTAAATGCAAACTTTCTCTTTTTTTAATCCCTGTTACTCAGACAATACAGAGCCATTTTAACTATGTACCAGCTATGAAGGTGGACACCTTTCCAGCTAAATCCCATGGGGCTGGCCCAAGGTGCACCAGTTTGCCCCAACATCATTTATTGTTCCAAAAATGCTTATTAATAATTGTGCTAGTATTAAAAAGGCTTATAATGTTTAGCATTATTTACCGTATAAGAAACTCACTGGCGCATATGCCTAGGACGAATGCTTTGGATAACTGGACTTTGAGCTAACTGTCTTAGAGTGGGATTAATTTCTATTGTTATCATCCCACAACTCTGGTGACATATAACATTTAAGGACGATTTCACCACGTCCAATTATGCTTCCTTCTAGAGTTGATTATGGTGCAGAAGGGTTCTCTGTTTTTCTTTTTCTCTTTGCTTTGTTTTCCTCTCGTTTTTGAATGCTGGGTGGTTTGTGGCCTTGCCTTTCTCTGCTTTGAAGTTCCTGCCAAATCGATTGGGCTCATTGCCCAGAGAGATTAGAATTGAAAGGTGAGTAGATAAATTAACACCCAGTTGTGATCCAAGGGCCTTCTCAGGGACTAGCTTCTCAGAAAAGGGCAGATTGGTGGGTTTTCAATAGAAAATATCCTGAACTTGGAGAAAGAATTCCTGAATTCAAGTACAACCTCCAAATACCAGCTGCTTAAGACCCTGGTTAGATCACTTAGCTTCTTCAGCCTCTGTTTACTCTTCTGTAAAATTGAGAGTGGTAACAATTGTCATTCTTTCCACAGTGTCAGAATTGAGTGAAATAAACATAAAAAATTCTGTGTATAGCAAATAGCCATGCTATTGTAGGATATTATTATTATCCTCCACTTCTCTTTATTTCTGTTCCCCTAGCTAACCTCTCACAGTCTTG
Organism: Ursus arctos; assembly: GCF_023065955.2. Lineage (NCBI taxonomy): Eukaryota > Metazoa > Chordata > Mammalia > Carnivora > Ursidae > Ursus > Ursus arctos. The sequence continues at coordinate 32,399,268 of NW_026623078.1, read as the reverse complement.
TCAGTTTCACTTTCTAGATATCTCTAGTACTGTCCACTTCTCTGCTTTCACCACAGCTGAACTGAAACTAATTTTTTTGTCTCTACTAGGTTATGGTTGTAGCTTCTTATCTGTCCTTCCTTCTCTTTATTGTCATGCAACTCATTTTCCTAACTGGAGACAGAGCGCTCTTTTAAGAAATGCAAATCCGATTAGAACACTCTTCTGCTTAAGACCCTTCGCTGGCATCCCATCATTACCAGGATAATGACAGCAAACCTTAAGTTGGTCTAAAATCTCTGCGTGGTCTGCCCCAAATAACTACTTCTGTTTCATCTCACTCCATATTCCTCAAATTTTCACTCACAATGGCTTGACTGTCTAGACAAGTTTCTTTTTCTTTCTTTCTTCCTTCCTTTCTCTTTCTTTCTTTCTTTCTTTCTTTCTTTCTTTCTTTCTTTCTTTCTTTCTTTCTTTCTTTTTCTTCTTTCTTTCTTTTTCTTCTTTCTTTCTTTCTTTCTTTCTTTCTTTCTTTCTTTCTTCTTTCTTTCTTTCTTTCTTTCTTTCTTTCTTTCTTTCTTTCTTTCTTTCTTTTCCCTTTTTCCCCTACTTGCTTGGGAATTACATAGTTCAAAGCATTAATCACAGCATATCCTTCACACACCCTAATTCAGGAAGGCAAGATTTAAAAATGAAACAAAAGATGCAAGAAGAGAAAGATGAGATTTTATATACTGGGAACATTGATGGGTCTCTGAATGTTGTTGTTTCACTATTGCCTTATTCTTGAATTCAAAGCATTTCAAAGATAATTCACAAGGTAATATGTTTTGGGGAAGTGTTTGATAGTGAAGTGGAAGGCACCTTGATGGATGGGGCTGGGAAACCTTCATAAGCTCACGGATATTGACAGAATGACATTTTACTCTTCCGAGTAGTACTTACTTCTAGGTAATAGGTGGGGAAATTTAGTATGTTGCCTGTCTTTTCTAAAACATTTTTTTATGCTTTGACATGTTGAGTTGGATTGATTCACCTGTGTAATTGAAAAGTATAATTTGGTCTTAGTGTAATTGGTCTTCTCTTGGAATGCTTATCTGACAGGACAGATCAATTATTAGGTTGGTTCTGCCTTCTCCCTACACACAGATCAGAACATATGTAAATTTCTTCTGGAAATTCACTTATTAATGATATCCATATATAAACACACATGTGAAGCTTCCATTATATCTGCCTCCTAGTTTCTCTTTTTCTATGTCTCTATTTCTCTCTCTGCACATTTACGTGTATGTGTATAAATATACCCACATAAATTAAGTTTTCATTCACATTTATTACTTCTGTTAATAACAATTTTACTATATTTTGTAAGGTTTCACTAATATCCTTAATATGTAAATACAGAAAAAGCAAGAAGGGTGGTTAATATTGATTATCTTGTAAATTCTTAGTAATTAATAAGCCAATATGAAAAATGTATATGTCTTCTTATTCAAGTTACGTACTATACATGAAGTTAAAATCAGTCTTGCTCTTACATGTCTTCCTGCTCCAATCCATCTACCTTTCAAATTGCCATCAGAGTTAACTTCCTAAGAAACAAATCTGGTGGTATCACTGTCCTGTTTATGAATCTTGCTGACTCCCCATGGCCTAAAGGAAAAAGGCCAAACTTATTTGCCTTCAAAATCTCACCCAACTTACCCAACATATGTTGCCATTCTCCCCTTAAATACCTCAAATGTCAGTCACAAGGAACTTTTCAATATTGTCAATGCAATCCAAGTCTTGTCACAACTTGGGAATTTTACATTCCAGGAATATCCTTATCTTTTTTTATATCTAGAAAAATATTATTTATCCTTGAAGGCCCAGCCAAATGTCTCTTTTGTTCCTACGAACATTTTCTTGATATCCTTAAGCAGAGTAAGTTGATTCCTTTTTCCTGGAATACTCACTTTATACTCTTTTTTTGAGGATTTATTCATTTATTTGAGAGAGAAAGAGAGAGAGAGAGTGGGGGGGGGGATCAGAAAGAGTCCTAAGCAGACTCCATGCTGAGCACAGAGCCCAATGTGGGGCTTCATCTCATGACCTTGAGATCACGATTCTGAGATCATGATCATGAGATCACCACCTGAGCTGAAACCAAGAGTCCGTTGCTTAAAGGACTGTGCCAACCAGGTGGCCACTTTACACTATTTATAAAGCACCTACTGATTAACGATTAATGTTGCCATTGTCTGCTGACATGTTTCTCTCTCTTTTGATTGTGACTTCCTCTGTTGCAAGAACCTGATATTAGTCAGGCTACAATGAATTTGCTATAACTGGAAAACAAATGAACAAAAATAAGGTGGCTTAAAGAAGGTAGGTGTGTCCATATCCATCTGATCATAAGCAGTTCACAGTTGACATGACAACTCCATAATTTCAGGACAGATGCTCCTTTTGTCTTTATTGTTTGTCTTTTATCTTTCAAATATTGCTCCATCCTGTCATCTAAGGAAGTTGCCCTAACTTCTGCCACTACATCTATATATCAGTCTGTGAGAGAGAAGGGGAAAGGTAAAGAGGAGGTGCAAGACCTGGAATTTAACTATCTACATCACTTCTAGTAACATTGGTCTAGAGGCTGAGAGATGGAGTCAGATTGGCTATCAATCTTTGCCCACTCAAAATACAACAATGCAGGGAGTGGTGAAAAAATACTGGGCAAATAGATATAATTCTCTATCATAGAATGCATCCTTGATTTCCCAATGCCTAGTACAGTGTTGGTTCATTTTGGGAATCATTAAATACTTGATGAATGAATGGAAGCATTGCAAAATCGAAGCAATTTAGAACGAAGATGGACCTGTAAATCATCTAGCTCTACCCTCTCATTTCATAGGCGAGACAGCCAAAGACCTTGCGATTTTGCTGGTTTTACTATATAACTGGTATGTTCAGAAGCTTATTAGTAAAAAATCGTTTCCAAAGCAGTAAACTTACTCTGATAACTTCAAGGGATCTTTAATAGAACTGTACACCTTTTAAAGGGGGAGATTGCGTCTCTGTTGTGTTTCACTGAAAGCCTCTCTGTAATATACTTTATTTTCAGAGACTGATGGGAGATCAAAACAAAACTAAGCAAGTTAGGATTGAATCTCCATAATGAAACATTAAAATGCAATTAATATTTTGAAATTAAAAATTAATTTTTTCTTAAATGTAATACGAGTACATGACAAAATTGGTAAGGTGATAGTGTGAATAGTAGATGGGCTTCCAGCCCTTCCGCAGCCACCCAGTTACCCTCCTTTGGCGACCATCATCATCAGTTTCTCATACAGTGTTCTAGTATATTCTATGTATGTAAGGTGGATGATGACATGTAGTTTTGCCTCGTGATTTTTTTCATTTCTCTTATTTTGGAAATCTGAGAAGGCATATTTTAAATAAAGCAAGGTGCAACCTTGGAAATGTGGGCTTACTTTATGTAATGAAACCTCTGTTATACTCAAAAGGTAATCTTCAAAATATACTACACTTTCTTCAAACAGCCCTGAGATTTGCCCCGCCACCTGTAGCTATCACCCCATTTTTTTTCTCTTTTTGGTTTGTGCCCTTGATACACTAGCTTTGTGTCAGTTTCATGAACGGTCCAGGCCCTTCCCAATGTTTGACTCATTTTTCAGGTTTCGGCTTAAATATGAATTCTTCAGAAAGGCTTCCCATACTATTCTCCCTGTGGTTCAAAGCTCGCCTCAGCCCCGACTGCTATTTCTGAGAGCACACTGTATATATACTTCACAGTACTCACCCAATCTGTAATTGTATTGTTTATTTATGTGTTTACTTGTTTACTGCCTTAGTGCTCCCCTGAAATATGACCTCTGCTGAGGCAGAGACAACGACCATCTTGTCCATCTTGTATACCCAGCACCTTGCTTGGTACACAGTCAGGATCAATGAGTATTTGGTAAATGAAAACAACAACAACAACAAAAATCCCCCAAAACAAAACAAATGAGTGATAAACAAATTCCTCTTTGAAGCCTGTTCCTTAGCTAATCTGTGCCCCATCTTCATTTCACCGACCTGATTTTCAATCCCTTACCCAGAAAGATATTTAAAATATAAAATATGTAAAGAAGTTTTGAGAAAAGATATAATGGATCTTTCCTTTTGTCCTGATAAATAACTATACAAACACATCTGATGACTGAAACCCTTCACACAGGATTTCACATAACATCAGAAATTTTTAAAAGGCAGTGTTTTCTCAATGTCCTCTTATCCTATATTTACATTTACTGTTTTTTGAACTTCTCTGACATTAAATAGGTTCCCCTACCTAGGGGAACTTGGCAAATATGGGTAGCAAAGCATTTAGCAAGAATCTTTTAAAATAAAATCAGATAATCATTTCAATGATCAACAAAATTAATCGTAGTTCTAGGGATGAAGTAAAGTTAACAACAGCGAAACAGCTATTGAATGATGTTTGAATTTGATGTGTTCATAGTAATTCTTCTTACATCAACATTCTTCGCAATGTCATAAATAAAGAGCCTACATGCTTATGACCAAAATGCATAGGTAAATATTGAGCCATATGTGACTGCTTAGGAGTTAGTATCACACAGATGTTAAAACAAGAATGTCTACAGTTATCAGTTTTTTAAAAATCAATGTCTTTGTTTTGTATGTAAGTATATTAGCCATTTATTCCCTATTAGAAATATTTCCCCCTGTTTGTTGCTTTTAAAAATTTTTGTTTATGCTTTATCTAAAGTTTGATTATATTTCATTCATGATTACTCTTTCTTTCTTTTCATTCTCCAACAAATATTAATTAGGCACTTGTAACTGTGGGGACATGCACATGTAGGATATGCTAAGAATACCTAAGAGTAAAGTCCCTCTTATTTTCTACTGCTAAGATCCATGAACAGATTTTCAAATCTTTATTTTTCTGCCAAATTGCGTCAAAATATTTCTTGCTAAATACCAAATAACTTGTAAAAGTTATGTATTTGAATTATCACTTTTAAATTAGATACAGTAATATAGATTCATGGGAGAAAATTTTAAAAGTACAGATAAGAAAAAAAATTAAAAAGTCACATCTAATGTGACTAATTAGAAACCTCTCTCTCTGTTCTTCCAATTATTTTTCTAAGTGTAAGTACATGAATATATATAACTTTGCTATTTGTTTACGAAATGATTTTCTATCATATATGCAGTTTGTAACTATTTTTTTACATAACCATCAACTATGAACTTATTTGAATAAATGAACATACTTATTAGAAACATAAGATAATCGTGTTTAATACCATCATTTGTTCAATCAATCCTTACTGTGCATTATTCTTTTTTTCAATCTAGTCTACAAGTGACTGTGGCAAATATGCATACGCATACATCCTTATTTTTTAAGCTAAGTTTTCTGAAAGTATAATTGTGGAATGATAATAATAAAACCTTACTAAATGCTTTAAATGTATTTACCCCATTCTTGCTTTATATATTTTCATTCTTCTAATCCTCAGAATGACCCTATGTGGTAGTTACTAAGATACTGATGCATAAAAAAGACCTCATTTGATTGAACTGATAGGCCATCAATTGTAAGAAACACCATTACTACATGCAATTAAAAAAGAAAGCAAATATTGCCAGTTAATTTCAGAGTCAATTCACAGACCAAGAGATTACAGCTATTTACTCAGGTAACCATATACTAAGGAGAGGGAATATACTCATTTTTTTCAAGGGTTGTTAGATTCTGGGTCCAAGCTGTTTCAAATACCTGGGGATCCAAAGTGCCAGTGTAGATCCCTATTAGAGTAGGGCCACATGTGAATAAAGTTACAAAGGGAGTTGTTATTCAGATTTAGTTCACAGTGGGAGACTTGGCAGTCATTGCCAATTCTCCAAATACATCATTGCAACAGACATACTTAACAGTTGGCAAAATTCTCCTACCGGTTGCTTGACTTAGCAATAAGAGACATTACAATAAAGTAAAAGCTATTATGGTAGAAAAGGCCACATGAAAGTCCCTGAAACTGCCCTAACCCTCTCAGCCAAAATGGGGAGTCAAAGATAATATTCTGAGCTATATGTTGGTATCTTTACTGGAGTAGATTAGCATAGCAATCTAACTAACCATGGTATGTGGTATGTGTGTAGCAATCAAGTGAATGAGTGAGAGTGAGTGTGTGTGTATAATACCCTTCACGAGTTTATCAGAATCAGTTCACATTCACAGAATTTATTCATGGTCTTACCCAAAGGGACTTGAACTGTATTTCAACATCCTACAGAACAACACATTGGTGCCATTGACGACATATTAACTGGAGCAGATGAGCAAGAAGTGGCAAGGATTCTAGATGTTATACTACAACCCCACTTGAGTGGCTGGGAGAGAAGCGTTGTGTAGAAATCTTGTCAATGCATCAAGCTGCAGACAGGGCAGCTGGTCGTCTGTTCCATAGAAAGAGGAAAGTGGCCTGAGGTAAAGACGTTTATGGATTCGTAGGTGATGGTGAATAGCACAGCTAGTTAGTCGGGGGCTTCAGTGAAGATGGAAGCAAGAAAGTCTGGAAAAGTGGCATCTAAGTAGACCTATGGGGATGAACAAAATGTCTTTTTTTTTTTTTTTTTTAATCACACCAGAGAGAATCCACTGTGGAAAAAACACTAAACAGCCACGTGATCAGGATGAGATGAACAGTTGATGTCAATCCACCAGCTATCCATATACATCAATAGAAGTTCTAGCTGAAGGGAAGGGAGTCTCTACTGGGTGGGGTAGGAAAGACTTAGTTTGGCCTCAAGACTAACTACAGCAATGGTAGCTGGAGTTTGCCCAACTACCCCTTCTCTCATAAGTTCCCCTCACATTTTGAGTAATCAGAAATTATCATCACATGTTTCAAATCCTATAAATGTATAAAATGTGTACAAAAATCTTATGCTGTATTATAAAATACTATGAAATGCTCATTTGGGTCATATTTTTTAAACACAATAAACATTGCATGATTAATAGTCAATCATTTTGTTTACCTTCTTGCATTCATGAGCATTTGGAGGGATGATTTACATGACAATTAAAAAATACTTCTCCAATCTTTAAATACAATATGAGGTGGCTTTATAAAATAAGAAACTATATAGAAGGTATTTGAAATCAAGATAAGTGAAGGCTTGGAAATCATAAAGAACAAGGGAACTAGTTGGGTCAGGAATTTGAAATAGTTACCACACTGGCCACTATGTTTCTTTCCAAAAGTGAATTTGACAACCAGGGTCTAATGGGAAATAAAATGGTGAAGGAAGTTTTATGTGACACCAGATATCAAGCATTTGTATAAAAAAATTACAAAAAATATTTTTAAACATATTCTTTAGGAAGAGTTTTTTTATGATATTTACATAGTGAACACTGAACAAGTTAGATTGTTTTACGTTGCAGATTGAGGGGGAAGGAAATAATACTAATTTTATCGAATAATTAGTATTTGGTAAGCATGTTTTATAAGTGATCTTAAGACTTTTAGAGAGATTATGCAATTTGTCCGACGTTCTATAAGTAACATGTTGTGGTCTGAACTTGAATTCAGTCTTCCAAAGCCTGTATGTGTTCTTTCTACTATATTAGGCTGTAGAATATAGATCATGTTCTTGATATGACCCTTTCCTATATTGATTCTCTATTAAAAATGGCATCCATAATTCAAATTTTGTAATATAACAAAGACATACTTGGTGTATTGTAAGCTAATAGAGACTAAATATAACATCCTCTTGATCTAAGTTAATGTAGGTTGAACCATATGCAATTGTCAATATTGATCACTTTTGATGCACATAAATGGTTATACAATCTTTCAAGTTGATAGAAAGATAGAGCTCTGAGGAGAAAAGCAATCCGTAATAGCTGAGCCTAACATATGTGCCTTGAGGTTGCAAGGTGCTGGCCCGGCCCCTACAGGTTGGCTGGAGGTTACCTGTGGAACACAAACTACCTTGAAGAGAGTCAGATAGGGCTCTTTGCATGAACATGGTAAATTGAGACAAGAGCAAGCCTTCTCTTGGTATTCTTTTGAGCACAAACAAGTAGAAGGTCATTGTGCAGGAGCACCTGGGTGGCTCAGTTGATTAAGCGTTTGACTCTTAGTTTCAGCTCAGGTCATGATCTCAGGCTTATGGGATCAGTCCCTGCGTCACTGGGCTCTGTGCTCTGTGCTCAGCAGGGAGTCTCCCTCTGCTTCTCCCCCCCACCCCCCACCCCAGAATGAGTAAATAAAATCTTTTTTTAAAAAAAAAGGTCATTGTGCAAACCTCAAAAAATTATCAAATACCCCCATCTGTCAGCTAACAGCACAAAATGCTGCTTCTTTACCAATCACAGCCTCAGCCCTACTTTGTTGGCCCCTCTTTCTTTATAAAAATTATTAAGATACCTCATCATGCCCCCCCCCTTTCTAATAGCACCCAAACTAGAGCAAACCCTGCTTCCTCGAACACTTACCCCAAATCACCTTAGGCCCAAATCCTGGAAGTCTCTTCCAATTCCTTCTTAGGGAGACATCCCTAAGTTCCCCACCATGTGCGGTTTCCCTTGTTACAATGAATGAATAAACCCAGCTTTGACTTTCAGCTATGTTGTGAGCAGGCTCTGTCTGCAGGGCATGGGCAGAAGGGAGGTTCCCAAAATTCTCCTGAGATTTGCTGCCTTAAACCAGGATCCATGATTGAGGAATAGTGTACACGTCTGAGACTCCTTGGATGTCTGGCTGTATGAAGCACCTCTCTGTTCCCAGTGATTTGGTCTTGATTGTGGATGATCATTAGCTCAGGGAATCTGGAAATATGTGTTCCCTCAAATAATTTCCATCACACTGCTCCTGGGTACTGGTTAGGTCAACATGGACCTCTTTGACAAATGCCTGAATCATGTTTCAGAAGTGATTACAGAAAGATATTGTGGTGAGATGGACAAAATAGAAAAAGAGGATGAAGAGTAACAAAGAATAAAAGATACCATACTTTAAAACCAATGTAAACAGGTGCTAAGATGGCATTGGACATTGAAATTAGGGAGCCTAAGATATGCACACTGAGGCAGAGGGTCACCTTACCTCTGTAGGAATATGAACTGTGCAGACAAAGTCCAAACTGAGGAGTAAAATTACCTGCTGGGTAATTCAGATGTAAACGAAATGCTGGTGTCCCACCTTAAAAAAACATGAAAGATTTTATTTTGCCCTAAAAATAATTTAAAAAGTAAGTGAACCTTATTAACTGACCATTTTGACCATGTAAGATGATTTCATTATGAAATATATAAAACATTTGATTTTCAATATATGTCTTCAATGGCCGACAGTGATTTATTATGACTGCTTTAGCATTTGATTATAATTCTGAATACTGTAAAATGAGGACTTTGTTTTTTATAATTTGTTATTATAAAAAATATTCCAAACATAACACATGTATATTGAACCCAAAGAGAGTGGTATGTCTCACCCAACTTCAGCATTTTGCCATCTTGTTTTCTCTGTTCTCCCATCCTTTTCTTCTCCCTGATGGATCACTTCAAAGCAAATAGAAGGCATGACCTCAGTTTAACACTTTATTTTTGAGATGGATTGTATGAAGATATCTCTGAAGATAATTAGCCAAAATATCTCCATGTATTTGGAAGGTGTGTATTATCATATATAAGTGAAGCAGTTTCATTAGTCTAGAAAAGGCTTTTATCTTCTACATGCCTATCTGCTAGGGGAGGTGGGAAAATAGTCATATTTTTTAGCTATAAACCTTATTTATTTATTTATTGTTTTATTTATTTATTGTTTTATTTTGTTTTCAGTTTTTATATCCTGTTTAATTTTTTTTCTTTCAAGTTTTTATTTAAATTTCAGCTAGTTACCATATAGTGTAATATTGGTTTCAGGAAGAGAATTTAGTGATTCATCGCTTAAATATGACACCCAGTGCTCATCACAACAAGTGCCCTCCTTAATACCCATCACCCGTTTAACCCATCCCACCCTCTTCCCCTCCAGAAAGCCCCAGTTTGTTCTCTGTAGTTGAGTCTATTATATGGTTTGTCCCTCTCTTTTTTCCCCACCGTGTTCATCTTTTTCGTTTCTTAAATTTCACATATGAGTGAAATCATATGGTATTTGTCTTTCTCTGACTTATTTCACTTAGCATAATATCCTCTAGCTCCATTCATATCATTGCATATGACAAGATTTCATTATGAAGTCCCAATAGTTTATTTTTGTTTTTGTTTCCCTTGCCTCTGGAGATGTATCTAGTAAGAAGTTGATATGGCCAATGTCAAAGAGGTTGCTGCCTGTGTTCTCCTCTAGGATTTTGATGGTTTCCTGTCTCACACTTTGAAATTTTTGAAATTTTTGAATTTTTTGAATTTTTTTTGTATGATGTAAGAAAGTTGTCCAGTTTCATTCTTCTGCATGTTGCTGTCCAGTTTTCCCAGCACCATTTGTTGAAGAGACTGTCTTTTTTCCACTGGATATTCTTTCCTGCTTTGTTGAAGATCAGTTGACCATATAGTTGTGGGTCCATTTCTGGGTTTTCTATTGTGTTCTATTGATCTATGTCTGTGTTTGTGTCAGTACCATATTGTCTTTATAACTTCAGTTGTAATATAACTTGAAGTCTAGAATTGTGATGCCTCCAGCTTTTCTTTTCTTTTCTTTGTCAAGATTGCTTTGGCTGTTTGGAATTTTTTGTGGTTCCATACAAATTTTAGGATTGTTTGTTCTAGCTCTGTGAAAAATGCTGGTGGTATTTTGATAGTAATTGCATTGAATGCATAGCTTGCTTTGGGTGGTATAGACATTTTAATGATATTTGTTTTTCCAATCCATGAGCATAGAATATTTTTCCATTTCTTTGTGTCATCTTTAATTTCTTTCATTTATAGTTTTCAGAGTACAGATCTTTTACCTCTTTGATTAGGTTTATTCCTAGGTATCTTATGGTTTCTGATGCAGTTGTTGATGGGATCAACTACTCGATTTCTCTTTCTGTTGCTTTGTTATAGATGTATAGAAATGCACCAGATTTCTGTACATTGATTTTGTATCCTGCAATGAATTCGTGTATCAGTTCTAGCAATTTTTTGGTGGAGTCTTTCATGTTATCATGTTGTGTGCAAATAGTGAAAGTTAGACTTCTTCCTTGTTGATTTGGATGACTTTTATGTCTTTGTGTTGTCTAATTGCTGAGGCTAGGGCTTCCAGTACTATGGTGTCCGATGGTGAGAGTGGACATCCCTGTCCTGTTCCTGACTATAGAGGAAAAGCTCTCAGTTTTTCCCCATTAAGGATGATATTAACTTTCTTTTACACATGGCCTTATTTATTTATTTATTTATTTATTTATTTATTTATTTATTTTATTATGTTCAGTTAGCCAGCATATAGTACATTATTAGTTTTTGATATAGTGCTCAACAATTCATTTGTTGTGTATAACACCCAGTGCTCATCACAACACGTGCACTTCTTAATACCCAAAATCCCCTTACCCCCCTCCCTTGTGTAATCCTCAGTTTGTTTCCCGGAGTCCAGAGTCTCTCATGGTTTGTCTCCCTCTCTGATTTCTTCCCGTTTGGTTTTCTCTCCCTTCCCCTGTGGTCCTTTGCACTTTTCCTTATGTTCCACATATGAGTGGAACCATATGATAATCGTCTCTCTCTGCTTGACTTATTTCACTTGGCATAATCCCCTCCAGTTCCATCCATGTCTATGCAAATGGTGGGTATTTATCCTTCCCTATGGCTGGGTAATATTCCATTATGTATATGGACCGCATCTTCTTTATCCATTCATCTGTCAAAGGGCATCTTGGCTCCTTCCACAGTTTGGCTATTGTGGAATGTTCATAGCAGCAATGCACATGGCCTTTATGATGTTGAGTATGTTCTCTCTATCCCTACTTTGTTGAAGATTTTTTTTATCAAGAATCGAAGCTGTATTTTGTCAAATGCTTTTTCTGCATCCATTGAGAGGATCATATGGCTCTTATCCTTTCTTTTATTTATATGGTGTATCATGTTGATTGATTTATGGATATTGAACCACCCTTGCTGCCCGGGAATAAATCCCACTTGATCATGGTGAATAACTCTTAATGTACTGTTGGATTTAATTTGTTAGTATGTTGTTAAGAATTTTTGCATCCATGTTCATCAGGGATATTGGCCTGTAACTCTTTTTTTTTAGTGGGGTCTTTTCTGGTTTTGGAATCAAGGTAATGCTGACCTCATAGAAAGAGTTGGAAATTTTATTTCCATTTCTATTTTATATATATATATTTCTATTTTATTATATATATATATATAATTTTTTTATTTGTTCTTTAATTTCCTGGTTGACTCACTCATTCCTTAACAGGATGATCTTTAACCTTCATGTATTGGTGGTCTTTCCAAATTTTTTCTTGTGGTTGATTTCAAATTTCGTAGTGATGTGGTTGGAAAATATGCATGGTATGATCACAATCTTTTTATACCTGTTGAGGCCTGCCTTGTAACCCAGTATGTGATCTATTCTGGAGAATATCCCATATGCACTTGAAAAGAATGTGTTTTCTCCTGCTTTGGGATGAAATGTTCTGAGTATATCTCTTAAGGCCATCTGGTCCAGTGTGTCATTCAAAGCCTCTGTTTCCTTGATGACTTTCTGCTTAGATGATATGACCATGGCTATAAGTGGGGTGTTAAAATCCCCTACTATTATTATTGTATTATTATCAGTGAGTTCCTTTATGTTTGTTATTAATTGTCATATATTTGGGTGCTCCCAAGTTGCGGGCATAAATATTTATATATCTTCTTATTGGATAGACCCCTTTAGTATGATTTAGTGCCCTTCTTCATCTCTTGTTACAGTCTTTGATTTAAAATCTAGTTTGTCTGATATAACTATGGCCACTCTGGCTTTTTTTGATGTCCTTTAGCATGTTAAATTGTTCTCCATTCCCTCACTTTCAATCTGCAGGTGTCTTTAGTCTAAAATGAGTCTCTTGTAGGCAGCATATAGATAAGTCTGTTTTTTTAAATTCATTCTGACACCATCTGTCTTTTGATTGGAGCATTTACATTCAGAATGATTATTGATAGAAATGAATTTTGTGCCATTGTATTACTTGTTAAGTCATTGTTTCTGGAGATTTTCTCTGTTCCTTTCTAGTGTTTGTCATTCTTGGTCTTTCTTTCCAACTCAAAGAGTCCCCTTTAATATTTCTTACAAGGTGGTTTAACGGTCACAAACTTTTTTAGTTTTTGTTTGTCTGGGAAACTCCTTATCTTTCCTTCTATTCTGAATGACAGCCTTGCTGGACAGAGTATTCTTGGCTGCATATGTTTCCCACTCAGGATGTTGAATATATCATGTCACTCTCTTCTGGCCTGCCAAGTTTCTTTGGAGATCTCTGCTGCTAACCTTTTTTGTCTTCCCTTGTAAGTTAGGGACTTTTTTCTCTTGCTGCTTTTAGGATTTTTTCCTTATCTCTATATTACAAATTTAACTATGACATGTCTTGGTATTTGCCTGTTTTTGTTGATTTTGATGGGAGTTCTTTGTGCCTCCTGGATTTGGATGACTGCTTCCTTCCCCAGATTAGGGAAGTTTTCAGCTATAATTTCCTCAAGTGCACCTTCTGCCCCTTTTCCTCTCTTCTTCTGGGACTCCTATGATATGAATGTTATTACACTTTATGGAGTCTCTGAGTTCCCTAAGTCTGCATTTATGATCCAATATTTTTCCCTCTTCTTTTTGGCTTCATTATTCCCCCCCCCACCCTTTTTTTTGGCTTCATTATTTTCCATAATTTTATCTTTTATATCACTGATTCATTCCTCTGCTTCTTCCATCCTTGTGGTCATTACATCTAATCAGTTTTTTATCTCAATTATAGCATTTTTTTTATTTTGGCCTAATTTTTAGGTCTTTTATCTCTGCAGTAAAGGACTCCCTGCTGTTGTCTGTGTTTTTCTCAAGCCCAACTAGTATCCTTATGATTGTTGCTTTAAATTCTGCATCAAGCGTATTGCTTATATCTGTTTCAATTGGATCCCTCGCTGTGACCTTTTCTTGTTCTTTCTTTTGGGATGAATTCTTCCATCTTGGTGTTCTGTCTAGGTTTCTGTATTCTCCTATGTGTTAGGAAAGGCTGTTATGTTTCCTGCTCCTGAGAGTATGGTTGTATTAAGAAGAGGAAATACACTGTCCAGGGCCAGGGACTTCAGGAAGTGTCTCTGGTGTGTGCTGTGTGTACTCTGCTGCTGTGTTTCGGCTGCTGTATCCCTCAGGTCAATCCTCTGCACAGTTTCTCCTTGCCTGCAGTGGGAAGTATTTGGGCCTTGGTCTGAGTGTGGCAAGTTTTAACTAGGTGTGCTCTGGTCTGCTTGTTAAAAGAGACCTGATGCTATTTCCACTAGAGCTGAAGTTTTGCAGAACTCTATGGCCAGTACATGTGGTGCACGTGGGGGTTTGTGCTGGTCTTCTGGGGACAAGGCCTGCTGCTCTGGTTGTCGGGCACACTTGCTCTGGTAAAGCAGCACCTGCAGAGTGCAGGAGGGTGGGGCTTGGTGTAAGCAGTGTAGACCTCCACTGTTGGTGCTGTGCTGCTTACCGCGGTTAGTTTATGCTAAGGGACTAGTTGGGGGGGAGTTAGCAAATGGACCAGCCTTCTGCCTCGATCCTGGCAAAGGGAGTTTGCACTTGCTGCTGTCCAGGAAGCCCTCGCAGAAGAGTGAACAATCTCCCCTCCTTGTCCCAGGCATCCTTCAGATCCCTGACTTCATCCTTTCTGTGTGTTGGCCTTCTACCTGTCAGGCAGTGCAGTGCACCTGTGTTCAATCTCAGGCACGCTGGCTGAGTTTTAAAACTCCAAACTTTAGGGACCTGGCATGGTGTGGACCTGCACTGGTCCTCTGAGGGAGGGTCTTGTTACACTGGGGACTGGTGCTGGTTTGTGCCAGAAGGGCAGTTGCACCAAGGTGCAGGAGCTTGGATTTTAGAGTGAAGCACAGCAAAAAGCTGGTGTCCAGGTTAGCTGCCCTTAGCAGGTGTCTCTGTGCCTCTGCTGGGGGCAGGGAAGTGAAATGACACCCACAGGCTCTTTTGTGCCCCGAGAGGCAATGCCAGCCACCTCTCCTAGATGTGCTCCAAGAAGGGGGAACTGTCTCTCCTAGTGCATCCCAGGAGATTCTCAGAGCACTCCATCAGCTCCTGGGCTATCTGCCCTTCTTCTCCACAGGAACACTGCAGTGCCCACTGGGCTCAACACCATCCAAGACACAGATCTCTAAAACTGCATTCCATGAGCTCTGCTGGTTGTAAAACTCATAGTAATCAGCCCTGTTCATTTTCTCAGTCAATGACTTTGGGGAAGTGTTTTACTTGTATGATCTCCTGTGTGCTTAGCTGCCCCCCTCCCCCGCTTCCCTCTCTCTTGCCTCTCTCCGTGATCAGGGCTCCCTCCCTTCCCTAGCACCCATGATCCTTTTCTCCCCCAAACCATGTCTCCACACCTCCTACTTTCCACGATCCCTCTAATTGCGCAGTTTGTTCTGTCAGCCCTCAGACAGAGGACAATTTCTTGGGTGTTCAGGATGATTTTATATTTATCTAGCTGTTTTCGAGGGACAAGGCAAGCCTAGGGTCCTCCTACTATTCTGCCACCATATCTCTCCCCTCCTATTTAGATATAAACTATAGAGGAAAGTAGCAATGTCATTGTTTCAATTTATACTATTTATTCCTTAACTTACAAAAGACAAATTTCTTACCTGGGTAAGTAGCAATATTCTATAGAATGTGAAAACAAAACAACCAAAAACCTTCTTAAATTGATTCCCTAATTCATTTATAGCTTAGTCCCATTGTTATTGTCTGACTGAATAATCAAAGACTGATGATAGATCAATAAGCAGTGAGTCATAACTTCTTATTTTCTGTCTTGAAAAGTTGTACATGCTTGGGGCACTTGGGTGACTCAGTCGGTTACGCCTCTAACTCTTCATTTCAGCTCAGGTTATGATCTCAGGGTCCTGGGATTGAGCCTCTTCCAGCTCCCTGCTCCCTGCTTTTCCCTCTCTCTTGCTCTCTCTCTCAAATAAATAAATAAAATCTTTAAAAAGTAAAAATAAAAGTTATACATGTTTATTCTAAACCATTTGGTAAGTAAATAAAATGTTGCTCATACAATTTTTATATAAGCATTTTGGTGTATTTCCATTCCTAATGAAACCTACTTTGGACAATTCCTTTAAAATTCCACTATACGTATCCTGTATTCCTCCCCACCTGTTGATGACATTTACAATTTCCTGACTCTGCTCTTTTATCCCATAGCATTTATCACTTTTACTTTACTATATCTATCTATCTATCATCTATCTATCTATCTATCTATCTATCTATCTATCTATCTATCATCATCATCTATCTATCATCTATCTATCTATCTATCTATCTATCTATCTATCTATCTATCTATCATCTATCTATCTATCTATCTATCTATCATCTATCTATCTATCTATCTATCTATCTATCTATCTATCTGTCTATCTATCTATCTATCATCTATCTATCTATCATCATCTATCTATCAACTATCTATCTATCTATCTATCTATCTATCTATCTATCTATCTATCATCTATCTATCTATCCAATTTATCTTCTCACTTAGCCACTTCCTGCTTTCAATTTTAAGCTCCGTGAAGGCAGAGAATTTTGCCAATTTTATCTAACGTAACTCAAACCCTTGGAAGAGCGCTCAACATCAAGTAGACATACATTAAATATTTTTAAAAAGCTTTCCTTAGATCTTCTTGCAAGCATATATGTAAACAAACACATGCACACACACACACACACACACACACAAATCATTTCAAGATTAGAATCACAGTAAGTTTTTAATTTGATTGTTTTTGTCCAGTGATGCTTTATCTCATCATTAACTATTCTACAAAAGGCATAATTTTAATGGATGCACAATAATCCAAATTTCTATTTCAACATCTTTTTATATAAGTCAAAATGCATATTTCCTATTATTTCCTCAAATGGCAGCATGGGTCATTCAGCTGTTCTGCATGATAATAAATCTCAACATCCTTTGCGGGGCACACAGACCTGTAATAATTAGCCTGTTCTCCCTCCCATTCTTATTTTTCCCTCTCCCCATGTGATCCACTCTCCATTCATGTCAGGTTGCTTCTTCCCTCTTCTGACTTGCTCCGGTTCACTGTGTTACACATTTGCTGAGTATCTACTATGTGGCATGCATTTTTCTGTATGCTGGCATTCAAAGATAAATAAATATTTACAGTTTTAAAAGCTTTCTTTAGGGGCGCCTGGGTGGTGCAGTTGTTAAGCATCTGCCTTTGGCTCAGGGCATGATCCCGGCATTCTGGGATCGAGCCCCACATCAGGCTCCTCCGCTGGGAGCCTGCTTCTTCCTCTCCCACTCCCCCTGCTTGTGTTCCCTCTCTCACTGCCTGTCTCTCTCTCTCAAATAAATAAATAAAATCTTAAAAAAAAAAAAGCTTTCTTTAACAATGTACTCAAATTCCACCTCAGGGCAAACAGGAAACCTTATTTCTGGCCAATCACAGCCTTGGTTATTATAGCAATTAGCCATTGGTGATTTGTTTTGTCACCTGATTTTGCTATATATTGTAAATTCTCAGAGAGCAGTGCCTCAATCCATTTGGGCTGTGATCACAAAAATACCATATACTGTGTGGCTTCTAAGCCACAGAAATTTATTTCTCATCTTCCTGGGCCCTGGGAAATCCAAGACTGATGTGCCAGCAGATTTGGTATCCAATGAGAGCCCGTTTCCTGGTTCAGAGACAGCTGTCTTTGTGCTGTGGCCTCACATGGTGGAAGGGGCAAAGGAGCTCCCAGGGGTCTCTTTTATAAGGGCACACTAATCCCATTCATGAGGGCTAAACCTTCATGATCTAATCACCTCCCAAAGACACCATCTCCTTATACCACCACACCAAGGGTTAGATTTCAACATATGAATTTTGGGGGGACATATTTGGTCCATGGCAAGCAGTGATTGTGTTTTGTTCATTTCTGTGTCCCTATCACAACATATACTGCCTGACATATGATAGACCCTCAATTCATATTCACTGAATTGTTGAATGAATGGATAAATAAATGAATTTATTAATTCATGAATAAAGGATTCACTGGTTCTTAAGAATATTGGTTCATAACTTATTCCATTTTTCAATGCTCAACTGAAATGCATCTCTTCTAGTCTTTTTTGTGTTTCCCCTTTACCCCACAACTGGAGTCCCGTTCTTCTCTCCTGTCCTTATATTTAGAGAGTGCTTAGAACATTCTCAGTGGCATGAGTAGTACCTTTGCAAATAATTTTTCACCCCTTCTCTATTTATTATTTTATACTTAGGACAGATTATTTTTATCTTCTATTCTGTTATTTTCAATAATAATCATGAAGTGAAATCAATAATAATAATCAGGAAAAAAGCAAACCAGAAAAAAGTAACAGCCAATGTTTCCCAGAGTTAATATCATGTACTGAGGATTACCAATAGAAGATGAGTTCTCTATGGTGGAGGCACCCAGGAGATTAACTGGCATGATTTCTGGTGTTTCCATGCTTAGTGATAATTATAGGAAAGGCAATTGCAGCAAATGTGGCCTTAGAAGATAAAAGAACTAAGGTTCTGACATCTTTGGAGATCAAGGTCTGAGTCACAGCACCAAACAAGCAATCTGGACCTGCTGAAGTGCTGGTCAAGAGTAAGAAAAATCTAGGATACATAGTGAAGGATGGAGATTACCGGTATCACTTAGGACCTCGAAATGAGTTGCAATAGCAAAGATTGTACCTCATTTCACTAACCATCCCGTATTGAGGCTAACCACTGCTGTGATGTTTCTATGACAGTTTGGACTTAATAAAGGCCTTGAATGATCTAAAACCTGCTAGTGGTTGACGATATTGGATTTCTTGAGGCTTAACCACTCAACTTGTATGCCACTCTAGCCCAGAGGTTCTCAAATCATGATCCCTGGACCAGTAGCATCAGCATCACTGTCCCTTCTCACAGGGTGATTCTAATGCACTCTAAAGTTTGAGAACTGCTACTCTAGTCACTGCTGTAGCAATCAGCATCAAGCAAGTATAATCTGCCAGCACTTCACCCAGTAATTGTGCATTTATTTGGGGTCCCCTAATGGCAGTTCATGTATACCGGTTCGTTGGAAATATCCTTGGCAGCATCCATCTTATCTGGGCTCCCTAAAGATGTAAGTACAAATAAAATAATTGGGGTTAGGGTGATATTTTCAAAGCATAAGTAATGTGTGATACCTGCAATAATGTCAGGCATTTTGGAGATAAAAAAAGAATCATTTTTTGTTTGGTTTTTGGTGAAAGCTAGACCCTAGAATAGTTCTGGGGTAGCGAGGTGGGCATTAAACACTTCTATCAAGCATTTTGTACCATTCCAGCATTCTACCTAAACCTTTATTCTCTTGGGAATGGAAAAATACCCCAGTGTCTGTCTGATCTTCTGCACCATTTAAAAAGTGATAATATATCTAGATAATCAGGTCTTGTTTCATGTATGACTACTTTCTGTTAATAATTAGCATCAAATAGTTGTACTGTAGCCCTTAGATGGAAACAGGATGGAGAGAGCAACTTTGCTACAAAATAATGGCATTAACAACAAAAAGCATAATAAGAGAGATGGAATGAAAAACACTTGACACATATTTTAATAAAATTCTAGCCTAGACAGCAATAATAGAATTCTTTCTTTCCTCAATTGCTAAATTGCCCAATAGGTACTTTACATCACAGGCAGTCCCTCTCCCCACAGAAAGCAACGGTGACCCAGGAGATGTGTTGTTCCTCTTGAGAAGATCCCATCAGGACAGCACAAGTCTCACTGTGGGCAGTCTGAGGATTCTCAGTATGTTCTTCATTAGAGAATGTCGTTTATTACATTAGTTAACCCTCCATGGAAAGAACAAGCTTACCTAGTTAGGTTAACTGTATTCCAAGGTCTACTTTCACTAAGGAAGAGATTTCACGTGTTCTTCACGAAGTTATTTAATCCCCACTTATTTGTTTAGGTGTATACAGAGAAAACCGAGATGTGTGGTAACATGCATCTCTTTCTAAAACACAAAAGGACTCATTAAACATTGGTTTTGAACTGAACTTTCACTGGACAAATGGGTATATGCACTGATTATTTGTTAACATTTTCTTTTCCGTAAATCAGTCACTTATTTTCATATGCAGGGTGGTCACTGATCATGTCCTTTAAACTTATTTACATTAGTTACCGTCCTTGTGGTTTTTAATGCAAGCGTATGCTAGGTTAAGGAAAGAATTTTGGAAGCAATGGGTTCAGTTTAGGGTCCTGATCTTTAAGAAAAGTATAAAGATGAAAAGGTTAATCCTTTAAGAGGTTCAAATCACATGATTATTTCTTTTTTGGAGAAAACAAAGGAATGGAATGATAACATTGGAGGGAAATTTTTATCTTCTTGAGTCCCTACATGGAGATTATAGTAAGTAATCTCAGTTAAAATTGAGCAAATGTGTTTATACCATAGTATAATAAAAGCGGATTAGATATAAAGACTGATATTATATTTCCTTACATTATATGTATATATTAAATATATATTCTTCGTACATGTGTTTATTGACCACCTACTAGGTAAAACTATTGGGACAAAGAAATACAGAATGTGATTTAGCCTGTGTATTAGTTAGTGCTCTCCAAAGAAACACAATCAATATGAGTCAATGACAGAGAGAGAGAGAGAGAGAGAGAGATTTTATGGAGACCAAGTCCTACAATCTGCTGTTTGCAAGCTGGAGACCCAGGTATAGTTCAGCCCAAGACAAAAGGCCTGAGAACCAAGGGAGCTAGTGTTATAAATCCCCAATCTGAGTCTGAAGGCCTGAGAACCATGGAAGCCAATAGTAGTATTATTTCCAGAATGAGGGCAGGAGAAGATCAATATCTTAGCACTGGCTTTCAGGCATAGAGAAAAAAATTTTCCTTCCTTTGCCTTTTTGTTTCACTCAGGCCCTCAGTGGATTGGATGAGGCCCACCCATACTGGGGAGGTAAATCTGCTTTACTCAGTTTGCTGATACAAATACTAATCTCATCCGGAAACACCCTCACAGATACACCCACAAATAATGTTTAGCCAAATATCAGGGTACTCATGATCCATTTAAGTTGACGCATAAAATTAGACATCTCAGCCTACAAATAGCTTATGTTTTCAAATGGAAGTAAGATAATTAGAAAATAATGAAATTTTGAGTATTAAGAGAGGAATATATGATATATTAGAGGTATTAAGAAAAAAAATGTTCCTAAGACCAGGACATATACTTTTTTCAATGCTGCAGACCCAGGGCCTCTGTCATCGTACATGTCCAATTGATATTTATTTTGATAACAAAGAATGAGCTAAAAATTTCATCTGGAAAGGAGGTATGTAATATAGATAACAAACTGATGGTTACCGGAGGGGAGGTGGTGGGTGATGGATTAAATAGGTGATGGGGATTATGCAGTGCATTTGTGATGAGAACTGAGTATTGTATGGAAATGTCGAATCACTAAATTGTACACCTGAAATTAATATGACAGTGTACTAACTGGAATTTAAATAAAAACTTAAAAAAATAACCTATGCATTTGTTAAGACTTCAGGATTTGAGTTGGTTAATATATATAATATTTTGTGTGTTTAATAAAATACAATTTACTATCAGTATGAGTTTTAGAAATATTGAAAAGAGGAATTTGCAGTCCCATGGAAATCTTCCTCTTTTTGTCCTTAACATTTTACCTCTGTGATTTCCTTAGCCCACATTTTTTTCTGTCAGCATATAAAAAAATTCTCTCCTCAATAAATCATTTAAGAAAGGGCTGTTACCAATTGGCTCTTACCATCTTACCTCTCAGATCACAAAGACTTTTTTTTTTCCTAAAGGGCCAAGTGGACAAAACTGCTGAAGCTGGGTGAGGGGTTCACATAGGTTCACATCTTCTCTATTTTTGATGGTTTTGAAAATTTCAATAATACATTTTTTAAAAGATTTTATTTATTTGAGAGAGAGAGAGCAGGGGGAGGGGCAGAGGGAGAGAATCGTAAGCAGGTTCCATACCCAGCGTGGATCCTGAGGTGGGGCTTGATCTCACAACAACAAGATTGTGACCTGAGCAGAAGTCAAGAGTCAGACACTTAACTGACTGAGCCACCCAGGCCCCCTCAATAATAAATTTTAAGAGAGATATTAGAGGAGAGGAGACTAACTACCTAAGTACTGTGTGTATAATGTGTTAATAACAAATATTCAAAGTGATGATTGAGTTCACCTTTCTGCTAGTTTGCAGATTTGTATGCATATATTAGTGGGTTGGGACCACAGTGTGTGTGTATGGGATACTTGTGTATTATTCAATGCTCATTTTGTCTAATACGTGTCACCTACCTTTGGAACGGTTTCTCATAAAATGCATGGAGGCAAATAGTTAAAATCATGCATTTGTTGATATTTTAAAATAATAAATATAAATGTAAAACTCATGCAAGTAAGGAATTTTTGACAACTCACCTTTACTTTAAGAAGCATACCAAAAATGATAAAGAAGGGGGAAACATACTTTTCTCTTTTGATTTAATGTAACTGACATTCTAGACCTATCAGTAAATATAGATCAGGATTGGAAGAAGCAACATTTATATTTTTATTGTGGGAACATAATATTATTAACATAAACATTATACTACCATTCTATTTCTATTTTTTTTAAGATTTATTTATTTATTTTAGAGAGAGAAGGTGAGTGGTGAGGGAGAGGGAGAGAGAGAATCCCAAGCAAACTCCCTGCTGAGCACAGAGCCTGATGTGGGGCTGGATCCCATGACCCTGAGATCATGACCTGGGCTGAAACCACGAGTCTGACACTTAATTGACTGAACCACGCAGGTGCCCCACTACCAATTTATTTTTTAAAAATTTACACGTTCTGTATATTCGCTGATTGACTTGCTGATTGCTAAGGAAAGAATACATGGTCTCAAAAACAAGGAAATTGTTTCTGCATCATGTATTTATCTCTCTATAAAACAGGAAGATGATCCAAGTAGCACGTGATCAGCCTGAAGATGTATTTATTTTGCCACCAACATAGCCAAGTAAATTTTTTTAGTCATTTATGTTCAAACGTCTAGAATTTAATTTTGTACACACTGAAAGAATGCTGATTTTGGAAGATCCTTAAGTTTAATATCTTTAACACATTAGAGCCATTTCATTTAGAACTTTAAGCTTTGGGTCCTATTGATTGATAGTCTGCCATTGATCATAAACGCATGATTCCAAGGCATGAGAACATAGAAAAAGTCTCTCCTTCTTCTCTTCAACCTTGACAATTTGGGGGGCAAATCTTTTAACATATGGCTGGTTCCCAGGAACAATCAAGAGGAGACAGAATTTGGGGCAGTCAGCTGCATGATCATTGTGAGGAACTGTGAAGGGTCTGAGGTCTTACTCTACTTGCAAACTAGTAAGTAAACCTGCCACGGTTTCGTGCACGTTGGCAGAACACTTGAGGCTCCTGGGTCAGACAAATGATTTCATCATTAGCAGCAACAGTAGTAGCTGGAGTCTCCGTCTGTGCCAGTTCTCTGAGCTCGGTAGCCTGAAAGAAGAAGCAGAGTCAGGTGGCACCCGTACACTCATACTCAGTGGACTGTGTTACAGGAGAGGAACCTGAACTCAAGGGGACCAAATCTTTTATAATGAGCAGTAAACCTGCCTCATCTTTGCCTCAGAGGGAGACACTCTCTTTATGAGAACGGACGGTAAGCAGGACTGCCCTTTGCTCCTGAGAGAGATACAATCCTTAACTTTCATCAGTTTGTTATACAAACACCTTTGGTAAGATAGTCCCAAGCAAGGCAGTCCATGCCTCTGCTCATAAGATGGGCAAAAAGCAAGAGACCCATAGTAAAGTGTCTCTTCACAGACACAGAAAGAAAAACATTAAGATCAAAAGTTTTTCTAGAACAGTAGTCAATTGTGTGCCATCCACCAGGCAGTGGGTTAGATGGAATAGGAGGTAAGAGAGCCCAAGAAGGGGAAGAATGACCTTGGACGAGAACTGGAACTAGAAGAGTGTTGGTTACATTTACTGCTTGAGAAAAGGAACCAATAGAGAGAGGGAGACAGAGAGATGAGAAAAGGCACACAGGAAAATCTCCATAGGAGCAATTACTATAATCATGTAGACAATATCGCTTTTTCCCTTGTTCGAAACCTCCTCGCACTGACAGTACATAGATTTCCAACCAGGCTTCAAGAAGCTATAACCTCAAATTCCTTAACTCCTGGACTTCCTTTGTTGTTACAAGGCCAGTCAACTCTAACCTGTTCTCTTTCTCTCTGTCCTTAGGCTTTTCTCCAAAGATATAAGGTCAATTTAATTCAATTTAACTGATTTGACCTGTTGGTGTTTATTGATTGCTCTGCCACTGATTAAGCATCCTACCTGCTCTACTTCCTAATCATCCACAGTTTCTTCTCTTGGAGTTGGAAAGAATGACTCTCAGGCTGTGCAGGCCTCCAGGTCAGTAGGGAGATCCCTCCTGTAACGGAACTGTGGGTGAAATCATAGTGGTTTGATTGTATTTTCAAAGAGACTCCCACTTCACTAGTTTTCATGGATGAATTTTGCAGAGAAAGGCATCATGTCTATGGTATGAAGTCAGGACTGATTTCAGCTTCTTATCTGCTAGCAAAAGAAAAAGATTTTGTTAAGGCAATAAATGACAGTCTCAGATTTATTTCCGGGGAGCAGATCTAAATATCTTGGTGAAACATAACATCACTTTTGTGCTGTTAATTTAGATGAGGATATTTGCCCATCTTCTGCCTGAGATAATACACATTTATGGAAATTCGATGGCATTGGCTCTTTCTCCTACATTTGTGAAGGGGAAGTGCACATCTCATCTCTGACAGCTGGTGGAGAGGAGTGGGGAGATTCCTTCCTGTGTGCACGAGAAGCAATAGTTTGGTCCATCTGTGAATCAATCCCTGCTCCCACACTTACTGTGACTCGGGCATGTCACTGAACTGCCATTTTTTTTTAAGATTTTATTTATTTGACAGAGAGAGACAGCCAGCGAGAGAGGGAACACAAGCAGGGGGAGTGGGAGAGGAAGAAGCAGGCTCCCAGCGGAGGAGCCTGATGTGGACTCGATCCCAGAAGGCTGGGATCATGCCCTGAGCCGAAGGCAGACGCTTAACGACTGCACCACCCAGGCGCCCCTGAACTACCATTTTTAAACTACATCTAAAACGGAGTGACTAATACCTAGCCTGTAGTTATTAATATATGCAGAACACTGAGTCCAGTGTTTGCATGCTAAGGAAAAAGTAATTAGTTTCATTAATTAATTATTAAAAAACAGCTAAAGGTGAAGCACTCCAGAAAGAAAGGGGGAAGGGGGAAATAATTCCCATTATCTCCATCATCTACACAAAATATGCATTCTTACTTTGCTCAGATAGTTTGAAAAAAAAAATCACCCTGTCCCCCCATTAGATCTAAACCCAATTCATCTTTTAAAAAGATTTTATTTATTTATTTATTTAAGAGAGAGAGTGGAGGGAGAGGGGCATAGGGCGAGGAAGAAGAAACAGACTCCCCACTGAACAAGGAGCCTGACGGAGGGCTCAATCCCAGGACGCCGAGATCATGACCCGAGCCAAAGGCAGACACTTAATCGACTGAGCCACCTAGATGCTCCGAAACCCAATTCATTTATTCATTCATTTTTTTCACTGAGCAAACACTAGTGCTTTAGGATTTTATAGTCTAGCTGAGCATGGGGAAGGCTGGGAATCTTTCAGGGGTCAGGGAGCATTGAGAACATTGGGCTTATCTTGAACACTCAGCTTGAAAGTTTCCAGCTCTTCAGTGACTGTTTCCCAGACCCTCCACCCCTGTCTTCCAGGTCACTGTTTCTCCTCAATTGTTACTCCTACACTGTTGTCTAGCACTGTCCCGCTGTGTTATGTTAATTATTTAGATGCCCGTCTATCTGCCTACGTAATGAGCCCTCAGACCGTGTCCTTGACCTCTAGCACTGGGAAGATGCTCAATACATGTGTGAATGAACTTATAAATAAATAGCATTCTGAATAAATTAATTAATGGCAATAGAGAGGTCCCAAATGGGAATGAAACTGCAGCCTTGTTTAAATAGAGCAGGATACCTGACATCTTTACCTGAAACAGCTATTTTACGGCCAGGAACAAATGGTTAGGCCTTCTGGGGGAATTGGTCTGCTTTAGGGCCCTTTCTTTCTCCTAGGATTCACTTTCCCACTCTACCTCCTACCCCTCTTCACCCAACATTATCCTATTGAAGGGAGTCTGACTCAAGAGCATTCTTGCTCAGTGCTAGTGCGTGATCTGGTGACTGCAGCAGAGGCTGGGAGGAAAGCCCAAGCGGGCTGCAAAGCAAAGCAGACCACAGGGCTGGATAGGGAGCAATCCTAGCGTGTTCAAGCAACCCTGCCCCAGTGGATACAGTCAGTGAAAAGGGAATCAGAGCCCTCAAAATTCCAGGTGCAAAATCATCTCTTTCCTGAATTATTATAACAACCCTCTAGGATGAATCGGGGGTAGTAATGTCAAGAAGGGGAAAGGAGCAGCTTTGAAAGCTTTTGAAAAATTAATAGTAATCAAGTTACATTTTATTAAGCACCTACTGTGCCCCCAGGATTAAGAGTGTTGCTTGCTTAATCAGTTTTCATCTTAAATTTAAACTCTATGATGTAGGTGTCCTTGTGCCTATTTTCTAGGTGGAAATCAGGATCTCCGGGGAGTTAAAGAGCCTGCGTTCCCAAAGCATATAAGGCACAGACGTGAGGTTCAAAACGCTGTTACTCTGATGCCAAGTCCTTGCTCTTCAAACACTTCTAACACTGCCTCCCCAGGAGGGGTGTAGGGAGACTGTCAATAAAGATGACTCTATGGTTTGAGTCATTGGATCTCAAAATGATGGTATTTTCAGAGCTCTGGTAGAACAATTGGAAAGGCCATTTTGAGTAAAGATGCGTTCGTACTTTGTACCCAGTCCTTTGTACTGCATTTTAATATAGCTCTTCAGTGTATGATCAGTAGACCTTTGGGATTAAACTGTGGTTACCTCACTCACCTTAGAACGGATATATTTGTATTAGACTCCTCATAAGCTTGTTGTGAGGATGAACTCAAATATATTCACTTATTATTTCTCATTATGAGTATTTGGTTAAAAAAGAACACCATGTTTACTTCTGGTAATGTATATGATTTTGTTTTCAGCTGTTTGAATGAACTTTCTGCATTTGACAGGGAATGATTTTCTTCTACCCTTGAAGAAAAATTGTGTGTTAATGAGAATAGTGTGTTATTCTTCATTGAGCCCTCTAAGTCAAACTCTGTGTAAACATTTGACATCCATTATTTTATTAACTTAATTCTAAAATTACATAGAAATCAATTAATGCTGGAGATGGATTTTAAAAATACTATTTGTCACTAATATGTAGTTCATGGATGAATTTCAGAAAATGATGAATTTTAAAATATTCTCGATGTGTGCCAGTGTGTATTTCATCCACTTCTCAATGGAGTCACCCACTCTCACCGGAGTGAATAAAAATTGCTCTTCTATAGATACTGATTCAAATCCTTTTTGGAAAGGAGCAGTGCTCATTAAATGCGCTAAAATGAAATAATTGTGCAAAGAGTGCTTCACCTTCATGCAAATTTGTAGCCTGTTTAGGGGTTCGGGGAACAATAGCAACAAATCCTTCTTCCGTATTTAAGCCATACCTAAGTCATTAACAAATTCCCAGTGGGAAGTTTATAACACACATTTAATTCTGATAGGATTCTAAAGTCAATCCAGGGGATGAAAAGGTTCTGTTCTTTTTCCAAAGCCCAAACAAAAATCAGTGGTGTTCCAAAACAAGGGAGCACATACAATGCTTTGAGGCTGTGGTGTCAGTATTAAACAGGTGGTTCATGTCTTCCTGTTGTCATTTTAAGTATATCACTTGTGCTAATCTTATAATAGTTTTTTTTTTTTTTCCTTTTTAACCAAGTATAGGGTCCAATTTAAGATTTAGAACTCGCCAACTCCACACAGGGAAGGGATTGGTATTATTTGATTTTAGTTGTAGTTTCTAGACAGGATCTGGAAAGAATTAGATAAAGGACTTTTAATACTTTACCTAAGATTTTCCCTATAATAAGTAGTTAACGCTAGTCAAAATTTTCTGTACCTCTTTCATTAAAAAAGTCAATAGTGATTTCTATCCTTATCAGTATTCTTACAGCACATAAAACAGGGTCTAGTTTTTAAAAATAATTTTATGTCATTTGCCTCATTGACCTTTCAATCTGGTGGTGAGAAAGCCTGAGCTATGCATTACCTCAGTCAGAGAGATGGTCCCATTAGGTCTTTGGGTCTTTTCCTGTATTTCAGTGATATGTTAAAGATGACCTCGAAGATTCCTTTGAGCTTTGGACTCTGTGATCCTTTAAGCATTGGTTGTTGACTAGAATCAGAATTTAAAGCTTAAAAGTACTTAAAAATCATCTATTTCATAAGCACTAGAAGGTAACTTCTTGTCTAAGGTCACTGTGCTAAAGGGAACAGCAGTCTCTATGTTGGGTCTCAATGTCTAGTCAGGCAGTCTTCCCCAACACAAGACAGCATGGATTTTGTCACTGTGTCTCATATGTGGAATTCATGTCCAAGGGTAATGTCATTAGGCCTCAGAGAAGGTTCCTCTCAGAATTGCGTTCTGGTTTTGTGCAAAAGCACTTCCAGTTAGCTTTTATGAAGATGCAGATTGGGTTGTGATTTTGAAAGAGTTAAGAAGGAAAAAGGAGAAAGGTAATACTTGCAATAGAAATAATTGGACTTTTACATTATTTTTATCTATCTGCAGGGCTCTCTAAAATCTCTTCACTTTATATTTCTTTGGAAATACATTTTTACTTACATTTCTATGGTGCAACTTACTTTTTTTCTAAATTAGGATCCTCCATGCCTTTTAACATATCTATTCATAGCCACCTTTGTAGAGATCACCTTCTTGGTGTGGAGATATGTTGGAGCACTGATTTGGAAGTATGGCAGAAACAGGAAGAGGAGCGAATGATGCCGGAAAGATAGATGCTAGAAGAGAGAAGTGGGGATGTGAAGTATAAGGTTACAAATGTAAATAACTTCCTAAAGAAGGTCCCATAAATTGAAAAAAAAAATTATTATTGAAATCCTTTTTTTCTAGGTATCTTGAGGTTAAGCATTAAAAATATATTTTGCTTTTTAATGAGGACAATCTGTGACTTAGAGACATGAATGAGAATTTTTAACTTTGAAATATCTTTAAAAATTGAAGCTAATTTGTGCTCTGAGTGTTTAGTTTACACAGGGATCTCATATTCTTTAAGTTAAATATCGTTTCAAGGAATATTTCCCTGTCTAGTCATGGGTCATCTCCTTTCTTTGAAGTGTGTGACACAAAAAGTGTAATTTGTAAAATAAGTTTCTATGAAATGGAGACAGACGTAAATGAGCTCACAAAAAAGGAAAAAAAAAATGGAGGAACCCTTTAGGAAGAAGGAAGCATTCTTGAGTATGACGTTTGTGGGAAAATGGTGCTAGTCATTCATTTTTATATGAATGAAGGGGTTTTGTTTAGTTGACTTTTGATAGTAAATTAAAAAAAAAAGAAAACAAAAACCTAGTCTCCTCAAGGGCTAGATGTAAAAAGGTAGCATTCATCTCTCACACACAGGTTCTAAAATATTCCCATTCATAAAGTTCCGGTTGGTACATTTTCAAAAAAGATGTACTTTTTTACAAATAATATTTAGGAATCCTTGCCAGACTTTGGAAGTGGTATGGCTGTTAGAAGAAAAAAAAAAAAAAAGCAACGTATTAAAGCCACTGATCAAAAGTAAATCTCCCTTCTGCAGATTGGAAACATTGAAGTGTAAGAATAAATGGGCAGGGCCATAAATACCTAAGAAACCGGGGTTCACGGAGTGCGTACTTTTAGTTGTGCCGTTTCTCCATTAACAACCTTACCATATGTCTCAGATTTAGCTGATTTTATTTTCAGAAGATAAAAGGCGCCAAATCATCCAGCACACTGGCACCTTTAATGAGCTGGGGTTATTTTGCCTCTTAGCTTACATGTGAAAATCAATAGAAAAGCTCACCCTTTTGCTTTCAGTCAAGTCTGGACACACTGGGAGTAGGGATGCAAAGTTTATTTGTGGTCCTATCATATACAATAAAGATCCTGTAATGGTTATTTTTCTGTCACCTTTGCTTGACCTGAAAAATTTTAATAGGATCTAAAATATCTCATGCTTGACCTATTACTGTCAAATAGCAATCAAGATGCTATGTTTAAAACTGACTTTAAAGCAGAATAACAACACATTTGCTAAGCAATATTGGATGAAATGCAGACTTCTCAGTAGTTTCTAGTAAAATCGTTGTTAGGCTGTGTAAATACAAGCTTAAAGAATAGAGAAGAAGCCTAATGCTTAGGAGGAAGCTTGACTCTTCACTTTTTTCATGCTAAGTAACTCAAAACTTTGCAAATGGGTTACCCTTAGACTCGTGTTCTTAAAAATAAATAAATACGCGTGTACTTATAATATTAATTTGAAAGTGTACGTTCACTAATTTAACATACGCAGAGTAAATTCTGAACTGTTTTATGCTACTGAGTAATCTGTTATTTGTAACCTTTACAAAGTGCCTATCTGAGGAAAGAAATCATTAGAAAGAAACGATCTAATCCATAGCAAATATCAATGTATTTTTAAGATAAATTTGGAGAATTTATTTTATGCCGTATTTGGTAGGAACACAGAACGGGCAGATTTTAAATGCTTAAATGAATGATATTTTACGGTTCAAACATTGTCTAAGTGACGAAACGTATAGACTCTTGATTTTCAGAAGCTTGTCGGCTTCTTTCCTCTAATTTGACTGAAGTTATATGACGTTTGATATTTTGATTGCTCACCTTGTGAAAGACGACGGTTAGCTATAGGTTAATAGAAATAGCGTACCACGACTGCAGACAGTAAGTTTTGAATCTGCTTATAGCGAAATGTAAAAGCGCACCCTGCTAGGAACTCTACTATTCATGCTGAGGTTTAAACACTGGAATTGGGTTCCCAGTGGATTTTCACTTTCACAAGTACTTAATGCAGCTTTAGGTGTCTCGGGGGCAAACTGAACTGGCCACTGAATATCCTTTTTAAGGGGAGTTAACAATGGCTTAGTTCTACCTCTCTTGAAATACAGGATTCATGTTTTTCTCTCTTAAAATTTAGTGTTCCTAGAGGCAGTCGGGAACATTAGAGAATGAGACTGTATTTATCCATCCCAAGCTAGGTACAATGTAGGTGAGGGCAATCCAATGTTCCCTGCGGTGCTTTGTCAAAGCTTTTTAACCCTACGCTGAAAGGATAACCACTTCAGAGTGAGGTTACAATTGAAACTCCAAACCTATTAAAAACTTGGGCCTTTACATTGGTGCAGGCTTTTGATTATAAAAAATTCTATGTACTTTTGAGGATGTACACTTCTGTGCGAGAGGTGATATTATGAACCCTGGACTTATTACAGGTGCAGCCAATTCTAGGATTAGAACCCAGACCTTAGATCCTTTCTTTGTGAAAGAGATTGTAATTTTATTTTGGGCTGGAAGAGTTATGAGGCAAACCAACTCAAGTCAAAGTCATAGAGCGTACATATAAATGGTGCCCGGAACGTATTTGTCAGAGAAAGTAGAAAAGTTATACATAGGATCAAACCTATCTCCTGCTAAAAAAAATCATGCCTGCATATACGTGTATACATAA
The DNA here is from genome assembly GCF_023065955.2 of Ursus arctos. Taxonomy (NCBI): domain Eukaryota; kingdom Metazoa; phylum Chordata; class Mammalia; order Carnivora; family Ursidae; genus Ursus; species Ursus arctos. Next base: position 32,367,216 of record NW_026623078.1, on the reverse strand, counting down.
ATAGATCATACAGAAGAAGTCATGGTAGCATTGTGCTTTGATAATTTGGAATTAAAAACCCCACTTGGAATATATTAGGATAAGTTAGGCAATGCTGTGGTAATGAACAACTCAAGTCTCAACGATTTTGAACAAAGAGTATATATTTCTCCTTCACAGGAGTCACGGAGACCCTATAGGCATCTGTCTTCCACTCTTACTGAGCCAAATTCCCCAACATCTCAATGCAAGGTTTTTGCCTTCTTTTTCGTGGCAAGGGAAGAGACAGCCTGAAACTGTCTCTTACTTACAGGGGTAAGTAAATGCACTCATCTGGAAATGACACAGTACTTCCACTCGTGTTTCCTTGGCCTAAGACTATTGAGGGGGCAGGGAAGTTAAAAGACCACTTCCTCCCATCCCCACCATAAGCTGAAGGAGGACAACTGGAAACACCAGGAGTAACTCGAGAATCCATCACATAAGAGGAGATAGAATTATAGGTAGGAGATCCATTAACTTTTTAACTATCTCAAATGGGTTTGCTGAATTAACAAATATAACTGATTTTGAATAAAGGGAGATTTTGACATTATTCCTAATGATGTCTCCATAAAAATCAATAACATAATTTTTATAAAAACCACACAAATATGCATATTTATAAAGTACTGCATTTCATTAAATATTCAAATGGCATTTCAATATTTAAACAAAATCCATAGACTAATTTCATTATTGTCACAGGCAGAATATTATATTACTTGAAAAGTACTCAATAAGATTGATTTGTGTTCTCTGTAAAATGTAGTCTCCACTGACCACTTGCCAGGTTGGGTTACAAGAGCCTTTCAAACCGCGAACTGTACTGTGGTCTTTACAATGCAATGCCTGGAATGCTTACACTGAGCTTTGGAACACTACAAAATATCAATGGCCAGTTCACAGCCAATACCTACCTAGGCAAAGGCACTTTGCTGCAGATCGTTTGAAGTAGCTATTACTGTAAATCAAAGGCTTAGTGTGTTCTTATTTTTTTTTTCCCTTTGCCCTTCTAGAATATTCATAAACAGATTGTATATCTCTGCGCCCAGAAAAGATGGCCCCCTGATAAACCTTTAGCTATCATCATTTAATCCCTCCCCGACTTTTAAATAAACCCCATCAATACTATTCATTATTAATGAAAGGTAGGATGATTCCTGGATGAAGTTTTAGTTCAGGCGGCAAATCGATACTTCTGACCATGTTTGTTTCATTATTGACAACGTCTACCCACATTTACTCTTATAATTAAGTTTTAGTTCAACTCCTAACTTTTCTGCCGTGTTTGAAATGGCTATATGGTGTTCTTAATTTCAGCTGCTGTTTCATCTTTCTCAGTAGGTGCCTATTTTATTGTTAAAGGTCATACTCATTTGTCTGCTCCAACAAAGGCAGCCCTTAAAGTTGGCTGTGGTTTTGACAGACAGTGGTCCCTATAAGTGATGGCCTTCAGGACAGAGCTGGCACTGGGAGTCAGTCACCACAGCAAGGGGAATAACAGATAACAAATCATGCCACTATTTTTCCTCCTGGCGTGATGGACGACAGCACAGCGGGGGTAACTTTTCAATGTCCTCAGATTAAAAACCCCTCAAACAAATGAGTTCTGAAAATACTGCCCAGAGGCATGAAAGGGAGCTGTTGGGCTCGAAATACTTTTAAAAAATAGTTTTTTTTTAAAATGTACAATTTATGGTCACTCAATGCAATTATCTAATTTTCAGTGATACTTTCAATTTTATACACACAAAGCTCAGCTATAGATTTGAGGGGCTGTTACCATCACGGATGTAAAGCTTTTCAGAGAGATGTATGTAGTGCTTTGCAAGGCATAGCAAACAAAATTCTAAAGGGAAATTTGGTATTTGTCAAAGCATCATGTGTAAAGATTATTTTAAACAGTATTGTTTACGTGATACATTAATCAGCTCCTCACTGAATGGTAGAAAGAAAGATAATAAAATGACCAAGCTCTGGCTACATGTTAAATCACCTCTTCATTTTCCTGGTCCGTTGTTAGCATACCCAATAGCAGTGCAAAATAAAATACCAATATTTCCACTTAAAAATATTTATTCTACTTTCCCTGACATTATATTGTCAAATAATTTTTTTATTAACTGAAAAGTAGAAAATGTACAAATTCTGTATTTCTAGTTTAAAAAAATGCAATCAGGTGTATTTGTTCTATACCTGTAATTACAATTACTATCTATGTGTAGGTAAATATAATATACAATAGTCATAATTTTATGTGTGTATATATCATCAATGTGTATAAACCATGAGAAAAGGATAACATTTGTCTGGATGCTTTAGCCATTTTAATAGCTTATGCCTGAGCAGCTCGCTGTAAACAGTGATTATGGGCCTCTCTCCCAGGAAGATTGATTCAGCAGTTTTGAAATGAGGCTTGAAATCTGTATTAATGTGGGTCTGAGGTGATCTAGATATAACTTGATCTAGCTGTAATTGGGGAACCAGGGTAGGCATGTTGACGTTGGATCAGCACTCCTAGGTCACAGTGCTTTGTACACAAGTGCTGGCTTTGGAGCCGGGTGGAGCGAAGGTTTGAATCTTGGTGCTGACTTACTAGCTATGTGATCTTTGGCACGTTACTCAACTTCTCCGAACCTCACAGCTTTATAGAGAGTTCCATGGCAATGACAAATCATATCCGAAAGGACTAGTGGGGGATTAATGAAGCTGCTGAATAAAGGCACGTGGTCTTCCTTGCTAATTACACAACTGAAATGCTTAAGACTACACAATTAGGAGCTTGAATTAAAACACTTCCTTAGAAGATAAATGGACTCTCCCACCTCTCCCTGCCCCACAGCCCCAGGGCTTTGGGCCTTTCCAAGGCACCTTGAGAGCCGCCAATATATAATAGATGAAGTTATCTATTCTCAGTTCCGAACTCTAAATCTAAGATCTGAATAAATCTAGTTCAGATACTAGCCACTCTTTCAAATCTCGTACTTTCCTTGGGCTTCAGAGTGAACCTGGGCCTTTGGTAATCACTCATTCAACACACTCACTGAATCCCAACTGTGCATCAAGGCTCAGAGTTTCCTCCTCAGAGGATGAGATGCACCATCCTCACCACAGACCGGGAGCCATTCTAGGTGGAAACGGGACTTGCTGTCCTTGTCCCACATCTCCAACTTTTTGATAATGTGGGACAGGGTGCTCTAATTTCTGGTAGTACCTCCATTTCCTCACCTTTAAATGGCAATTATAACAAGCTTACCCATTGGGATAAGAATAAAACGAGTCAATATATATGAAATGGCATCCAAGAAGTGACTTGCCCAAGGTCACACTGCTGGGACGTGTTTGTCTGATTTGAAAGTATGTGCTGGAGTCCAGGCATCATCGCTCTGCTCTTGCTTGGGTTATTTGTAACTCCTTGATCGTACCCAACAGTGTGAATCCAACCAGAAGGGAGAGTAGATAGTAAAATATCAGAAGTTATGTAACTAGACTTACACAGATACCAGGAGATAAGGAAACATTAAAAAATAAAATGAAAAATGTACAATATTTAAATTTTTATTTATTTACTTTTCGTATAAAAATGTAGACATTTTTCTAGTCTCCCTATTTTTCCAACGCCATGGGCAGTACTATTACAAATTCCTGAGACCCTTCAAGAGGTACCCATAGCAGTACAGCATATATGTGTGTAGGTATTCTTATTAAGTCAGATGTAGTCTACTCTATTCACTCTTCTGCCCTCCTTCTTGCACTTAATTCCATATGTATTGTTTTACAATTATTAATAGATTTTTAATGTAGAAATATATAGGACAAAAACATAAAGTCTACCTTTCAACGACAGTTAAAATTGTCTTTATAGAAAAAGAGGGAGGATATGACATCCTTGTTCTGTACCTTGCTTATACGTAACATTATGCATATGTTCTCAAAGTAGTATATATGAAGTTAACTTGTTTTTTTAAATGACTGCTTGGAATTACAATGTTAGGTTAAAATGTATGTATCCTCTCATCTTTTGGTGGACATTTAAGTTGTTTCTAAGTTTTTAAAGCCATTTTCATAGCATTTCATGAAATATGTTCATAGATATATCTTTAGACTCTTATGATTACGTTTTTATAGGATAAATGTCTGGAAATTAGATTGCTTTCATAGAGTATATGGATTTATTTTTTTTGATTCTCCTGTCAAATTTCTTTCCAAAATCTGTACCAATTTATGGTACCACAAATATTGTAGGAGAATGTCTATTTTCTATACCCCTGGCAGGACTGAACCATATCAATTTTATAAGTATAGATTTCATTGATTCTTATACATACTTCCCCCCCATTTTTAACAGCTCTAAAATTTGAGTATGTCTTACACACAATGACATGTAATCGTCAAATCCACTTTCTCCATGATACATAAATACATGATTGTGTTTTGGGGCACCTGGGTGGCTCATTCGGTTAAGCCACTCTTGACTGTGTCTCAGGTCATGATCTCAGGATCCTGAGATCGAGTCCTGCATCAGGTTCTACATTCAGCATGGAGTCTGCTTGAGATTCTCTCTCTCCCTCAGCCCCTCCCCCCAGGCGCATGGGTGAAGGCTCTCTCTTGCTCTCAATATAAATAAATAAAGTCTTAAAAAATCATGATTGTGTTTTATAATTGATGATAACTTGGTTTCAATGAAATATGGCATTTCTCAATCTGACAGGTGGTGAAAACCAGATCTTAATGCTGTTTGTGTTTTATTGTATTAATTTCTTGTAAAGCTGTGCATCTTTCCAATTTTATATTATCCACATGTAATTTTTCTTTTTATAAATTGTTCAAACCTCAATTAATTGTAATGGTAAAACTAAGGAATAATGCAAAGGATGCAGACTGTTGAAAAGCATTTTGTGGTGGACAGTCTTTACAAAACTAGGTACATCAAAAACTTCCCATGACCCAGTCAGTGTCTTGCTAGGGCAGGACAGTTTTCAATATGGGGATCTGTTCCCACACAAAACATTATCTATCTCTTTACAATGCCTATCTTGTTAGGAAAAAAGATTTAAAAATTTTTTGTTTTTTAATGGACAAAGAGCGCATTCTTCAGAGAAAAGTGGGGACTTCTCTCTTTCATGAGAGACAATCTTTGTGTCCTAGAATCAGCACTTTCTTCTCTAAGTTAGAGTAGAACTAAGGCAACCATGCTTGCTTGCTCTTTTCCAATACTGACAAAATATGTTGCTACTGTGTGGAAAGAACCCTTTGTTCCTCAATCTGACATCCCAATTATTATCTTGCTCTCTAATTGTGGTAATATATATTTTATTAAGATTTTTCCTGCTTGATTCAAATCAACATTTCTTCTCCTGTTTATATCTCATATACTTTAATATCAATGGTTCTTAAGAGCCATGATCCCCGCTCTGGGGATCGTTTGGCAGTATCAGGAGACTTTTTTAATTTTTTTAATTGTTTCGACTGGGTGGAGAGAAGGGTGGATAGCTACTGGCATCTAGTAGGTAGAAGACGGGGATGCTGTGAAGTATCCTACAATACATAGGACAGCCCCCACAACAAAGCAGCGTTAGTCATCTAAAATATCAAGAGTGCCACAGTTGAGGAACCCTGCTTCAGAATCTCGTTTTAAATGGGCTTAACCTACAAATCACAGTGTTTGGAATTTCAGTATAGTCTCTGGGGAGTTTCAACGCCTACCCCGCCCCCTCCCGCCCACACCCCGACGCATAACACCTGAGTGATGTAACATTCCTTTTATTAATAATACTTTCCCATAGGAATGGTGTAGGAGGGCGGGGACAATGATGCCGTGCCTGTAATTTGAAAAGAGCTCCCAGGTGATTTTGATACTGCTTCCTCCTCCTAACAGGTGAGTTACCACTGTAATTTAGAAGGTCTGAAGACAGTGATTGTCAAAGTACTTTGATTTACATCCCTTCCTACTTCTTCCCTTCTTTACGGTTCACCACTTGTTTGTCTATGGTTGCTTTTGAAAGATGGACAATGTCTTAACTTAGGATTTTCTATTTATAAAATAGAATATTTTCTGTTGTGCAGCGAATTTGGCCAAAATAGGATGTAAATTTTCTGAGAAATTAAAAAATACACACACACACACACACACACACACAATGAATTCTACAATATTACTTTAAACCTTGGACAAATAATCCTTTCTTTATAAAAGTGGATGACTCTCAGGAAGTTGGTTTTACATGGTATTAACTACTTTTACGTAAGCACTTACTTTGAGATCCTTAGTCTATGATTACATGGGATAAACCACACTTTCTGATTTCTACAGTTTGGGTCTTTGTTCATGGAGCATTAATATATCCATTTCTATAGTTCTTAGAGAGAGTATCCATCTCTGTAATGCTGTCCTGCATGCACTCAAACCCCTACATCAAAGCAGTGAGCTGCAGCAGGCAGCCCTGCAGGGACTGGGAATGCGAGGATGGCAGAGGCCACGCTGAGCTCCGCAGGTAGCGTTCACCATCCCCGTCTAACACAGCCACTGTCCACGCCTCTCTGCCTGTGTTCTCTGTCATCTGCCAGCATTTGCCCTTCAAGTCCCAAATATGGCAAGAAAAAAAGGTCTGATTGTGGTGCTGGGGAAGAAGAACAGGATACAAGGGGGAGGGATCGCCACTGGTTACTCCTACTCTCTGCCCTCCTTGGTAGCCTTTCTTTCTGTTCTCATAAACGTGTAGCATTGTGTTGGTTTTGCCAGCAGCTACCTTTGGTGTCCATCCTTACCTCTTTATGTGTAGTGGGACCAACAATTTCAAACCAGTTATCAGAAATAAGCAGTATAGAACACCCTGGAGTCATTTGAAAATGTCCTGCCTCTCAAGCAAGGGTCATATAATATGCAAATATCAACTGCTTTGTTAATCATCGTATTCATGAATCTATTCTCCTGGTATCTGATCACGGGAACAGCAATACAAAGATGACATTAAATACAAATATGATGAGAAAAACCAGAGACCGCTGATAGTATATTACAACGAAGGCTGAAATATTTTGCAAAATTGTCTTCTGAGAAGTATCTCAATGTGGCTTTTCAAACATGATATGCTCATCAGGCTGCAGCTTGAGTTCATCACAAAGCAATTGACACGCTTTCCACTGAACAAGAAGGGAAAAAGTGGCTCCTAAAATGTAACCTCCTCTTTGCTGCTTCCCCCTCCTTTTCCATAATCAATTACAATTTGTTGTCGGTTTTCTTGTATTTTACTTTAAATCTACATAAATTAAATAATTTTTTTATATTCCTATTGTTAGCCAGAATTGAGATATAAATATAAGGACTCTTCTGATTTAAGGCATTTGTTTTTATTTATTCTCCAGCATGCCATCTGTCAGAGAGGAAAGAAAACAACAGCAACAGCATATGGATGAATTCTTTTTGTTTATCTAGATATTTTGGAATCAATATGTTCCTGAATATGTTGCCAGACTACACGAAGTTCTTGATTGCCAGTGCTTACATTTGGGTCTCTGAATTAACTCACGCAGAATAAAACTTTAACCCTGCAAGATGTAGTCTATGTATCAATACTGAAAGGTATGTGCAATCAAGTACATTTCCATTTTCTAAAATCAAGACAGCGTTAGAATAACCAGAAGTGTTGGATTGCGTGCTTACTACAGTTTCAAAAACGGACTTTTCTATAAAGTGGTATCTGAGGCGCCTATAAAATCTTCATATTCCTTTAGAGTTACTAAAGAACGATTAAATTGCCCCCTGGATAATTAAGCGTAACACGAAACTTCGCTGTATTATAAATCGGTAATCCAAGTATAGTGTAAAAGTTGATGCCCAGATGCATGTTACATTGAACCACATGAAATTGCCATCTTTCTAGGTAAAACTATAGGAATGACAAATGTGTAAATAAGCTAGAAATATAAGTGTAGCCAAAATGCAAATAGTTATAAATCTTTTTTTCTTTTCTTTTTTTTTTGCCCCAGTTGTTGCACCTTTATACAAAAATATATTATGATTGGTAGGATTATTGCTATTTAACTTGGGGTGAACAAGCATAGGACCCTAGGTGGTTGAATTTCAGCATGCAGCTGTTAGCATTTGCTTATTTTTCTTCCTCTTAGAATTAAAACATTGAAAAAGATTCAATTTTGAATATATGTGTGAACAGTGGACATTGGTGAGTCAGTTCAGTTCAGCAACTATTTACTGAAGATCTACTGTTTTCTAAGCAATGCTGTGGGTTTGGGGGTGGCACAAATGAATAAGATACACTAATGACTTTAGGGCACTTACTTTCAAGGCAGAGAGAAACCCATGACCATGCTTCGATGTAATGTGGTAGTCTTCGTTATTTAGAACACAGACTTTGGCCCAGTGTCCCAGCCTGAATGTTAGTTTTGGTCCCTACAAGCTGAGTGGCTTGAGCAATTTCCTAAATCATCCATACCTCAGTTTTATTGTCTGTATGGGGGTCATGATAGTACGCATCTCTTAACGTTGTTGGAGGGATTCGGTAAGCCAATGGAGGCAAAGCGCTTAGTACCAGGAACAATGTAATCACTCTAAGTGTTAGCTGTTACCATTATTAATAATAAAATAGTATATAAGGATATTTGCTTTTCTCATATCTAAAATCTTTTTGTTAGGAAATGACATATTTTGGGGCCTTGTCAATTTAACTAGAAAGTCATAGGCATTGCAGACAACCTATTCTGGGCTCAAATCTTTATTAGTTTTTAGCCATGTGGTTCTTAATTTTCTTATTTGTAGAAATAGGGATAATACTACCACATTTTCATGGTTTTCATGAGAATTTAATGAGATAATGTTTATAAAGCCTGTCAATGAATACTAGCTATTAATATTTATTAGATAAAAAAATCCATTCACACCTATATATCCCCAAAGAAAATAAGAAGCACTATGAAAAATGTGTTGTTTTTCAACTAATATAATATTATACTTTAAAAAATATAACATAATTCCAAGATTAAATAATTCTCAACCTTAAATCTCATTTTAAGTTTGGTTCCTACCAAGTTCTCTCTTTTTCAGCCTTATAGCAATGCTTTTTCTTATTTGCATAGCACTATATAAAAATTCTTACAAACATAAGATACTATCTTGTTTTTGCATTTTAGAATGGAAGTTGTCTACACAAATTTGTAATGTGATAGAGTTTATGCTAATTTTGCCATAAGTTTCATGGGTATATTGGAGGCTTGTTAATAATTAAAAATTTTTACTTCTTCAAGTTACAAATAAGTATTACAGTAAATACTTTCCAATCTTTATCTGACATGACATCTTACCAATACAGGCATCACAAAATAAATAATTTATGAAAAATATTTATTTAAAGAGCTGTAATTTACCTTGCACTTACCATATGCCATTCATCCAAGTAGCAATATAAAATATTCATTAGAGAAACTCATTAAAACAAACTTCTATACAATGAGGTGACGGGCCAACAAAAAACATCAATCATAGCAGGGCTTTAAGTTTTTATTAGTGCATATGGGCACACTAATATTTCAAAGTAGAAAATTATGAATATTTTGCTCTGGCTCTGGAATGACCATGCTGCTGCAAAGACAAATTTGATAAGAGTATAACAAAGACAGGAACTGGTTTTTCTTCATTTGTTTTCATTTTAGTCAAGAAATCAGTGACAGTTCACTGAGATTTATTTTATTAATGGTGAATCAACCTGATGCTATAATTAATGGGAAATCTATAGCTAATCTTAGAGGAAAAATAACTAGGCACATAATGATGTTTAAGCCTGGCAGAGCCGAACTCCGTGCCTCTGTCTCTTGAGTATGCGCGTTGCAGGAAGAGCAGTCCCCATGAATATCAGGAACTCCTACTTCACTTCCAGGCACATGCCTAAGGAGCAGCATTTACAAAATACCGTAAATGTTGGACTTAAGAAAACCGATTCTACTCACACCAAGTAGCTGCCGAATTACTGCATTGCCAGCTTAAACCACACACGCACGCGCACGCGTGCACGCACAGACATTCACAACTTTACAATTATAGTGAAACTTCTAAATATGAACAGTATTAGGATTCAGGAAAAATAACAGGCTCAAATTAGTACAGTTACGGGATTCACATAAGCAGCATTGTATTTCTCTAGATTTCCCTATATAAACTAATTCACAATTCATTAGGAAGTTCTGTTAAGTCTCTGCTTCACGTTCACTGCCCTTCTATTACACTGTTGATCTGTGATTAAATGTTCTAATAAAATTAACTGGCTTTGCTACAAACAGAACATCTGGAGCTATGTTTAATTTCATGTCAAACATACACAGGAAACACCTGTCTAGGTGAAGTAATTTTAAAAAAAATGACATTAATCCATCTGTTTTGGAAAATGGTGTCATGGTTGTCACATTAAAAGGTAATATCAACAAACACAGAAACCCTAAATTGCTTCGGAGCATACATTTTCTAAAATTAACAAAAAATGGCTTATCCAAATGTTATTGTGTCAGTCTTATTTTGTGCTGAATATTAAGAGGACTTCTTTAACTCAGCAGCTTTCAATACCTGCCCTATAAAACTTCCAGATGTGAAGTCAGTCCCTGTACTTGAAAGATTAAAACCACTGTTGTGGTTCTTTATCTAAATATCTAGATCAAGCTAACACAGTCCACCGATTTCCTCATGCGATAGGTAGACTTTACATGCATTTTAGAGTATACAAGAGTATGAACAAATGATTTTTATATGATGCAATGAAAAAGCATATGCTTTTTACAAACTAAATCTTCGCATGTATAGATAGCTAGCAGTGGCTTTTGATAGAAAGATATGAGCAATGTCAACCTGATAGGGAAATCGGCAATAATGTTATTCATGATCTTTTTTCCACTTTCATTCAGTTCGTTTTGATATCTCAGCTTACTGGGTTCCAAAATGCTTTCTCTAAATCTTCCTTCTAATTTCTATGTCTTTGTAGAACACAAGTGAGTGGCCAAGATGGTAGTTTTTTTTTTTTTTTGCATATTTTATTTATTTTTTTAATAATAATTTTTTATTATATTATGTTAGTCACCATACAGTACATCCCTAGTTTTTGATGTAAAGTTCCATGATTCATTACTTGGGTATAACACCCAGTGCACCATGCAATACGTGCCCTCCTCAATACCCATCACCAGCCTATCCCATTCCCCCACCCCCTCCCCTCTGAAGCCCTCAGTTTGTTTCCCAGAGTCCATAGTCTCTCATGCTTCATTCCCCCTTCTGCTTACCCCCCCTTTCTTCCTCCCTTTGTTTTGTTTTACATGCCTTTTAACAACAGTTTAGTGATTTACTTATTTTGTGAATTATACTATCTTCTCATTTAAGAAATGAGGCAGCTGAAGAGTAAAAAAGTTAAAAACGTGACCAGGATCACCAGACCTAAAATGTCTTTAACACAGATGTTCTTTGCAAACTTTTGCATTGAAGTGCATCCTGAGGCAAAATGGAAATTCTTAGTAGGGGTGGGGGGAGAGGTTGGTGAGAAGGTGTGAGGTTTAAAGGCACAGTTCGTGAAGCCTGTCTTTATCTTGGGTATTCTTAAAAAAGTAATATGAATTTCTAATTCTACTCCCCAGTATTGTTATACATGTAAAAGGCTGCTACTTTATTTTGTGTTGTTTTTCTAAAATATTTTAAAAATACATTTAATGTTGTTCCAAGAAGATATGCCTTATACCTCCTAGTCCTGCTACAGCATGACTTCACCTACTCACAGCACCCAGTTCTGAGTCCTCAGGGTATAGGCATTGAAGGAAATTAAAGGAAACAATTTTTTTAAAGGCCATCATGCCAGCCTGGAGTTTTCTGGAAAATTACAATAAGGTTTTATTTAAAAAATATGGCTAGTAGAATGAAATGATACAGATTTGTTAACTATAAGAATAGATGTGTCACAGGTACGCCGTCTTTAGAATACTTTTAAACTTAATTTGAAATGTTAGTGTTTAACTCATGGTCAATAAATTACTGGTGTTATGGATGTTCATAGTTGTAAGTGACAGATTTTTATGCTGTTTACTTCTAGAATGGCTGAGACACATAGCAGAGAGGTAAAGGTTTTGGCTGACTCTTGGCTGAATTCTAACATGTTAAGAAAGGGAGATTGAGCACATCCCTTAGTTGTAAATTATATATATTAAAGCAGACTGGAGATATACAGGTAGAAAAGAGTGGTCAAGGGGAGGAAGTAAGGGTAGAGGCCCTGTAGAGAATGACAATCAGATTAATAACCTATTTCTTCTTGTCTAGTGACAAATATCCCTAGGACCAAATTGATGCTAAACTCTTGTAATGGAATCTCCTTGCCAAAGAGTGTCATGTCACAGTCTCTAGAACCCTGAATTCCACTGCCATATGTCAAAACTTGTCCCTGGGGATGGAGGAAGGTGGGGCAGGTAGGCTCTTGAAGCTTCTTTTCATGTGTCCACTAGAGCAGCTCTCTCTCTCTCTGTGTACACACACACACACACACACACACACACACACACACACACACATATATATTTTATCTGAGTTTCTTTATGAGCTGTTTTTCTGTAGGTGGTTTTCTGCTACTAAAAATTTTTGTTTTAACTTTTGGTTTGCCCAGACATTTATTTTTAATTCATTATATAAGCTGCTTTCAGTTTTCAACTGCAAGAACTCTGACTCCATAGAAGGTAATGTTTTCACTGATTACTTAGTGTTTTGGTGGTGGAACACTTCGCTGAGGTTGAAAGTAATGCCTCCAAAAGTATTCAAAGATATTATCTGTATCTATTAAGTTATAATGAAACAATATTAATTACTTAGACCAGAGGTTGAAATACTTTTCCTGTAAAAGGCCAGTTTATAGATATTTTCAGCTTTGTGGACCTCATGGTCTGTCACAACTACTCAAGCCTGCCATTGTAGTGAGAAAGAAGGTAAGAGATAAAATAAAGAATAGGTATGGCAGTGTCCCAATAAAACTTTATTTACAAAAGAGGCAATGGGCTAGATTTGGGCAGCAGGCTGTTGTTTGCCCACCCTTGACTTAAAACTATGGAAATCTGGAAATCTTAGACCATAAAATCAATAATTATCATATACATTAAAACACATGCATCTCAAAATGTAGAAACATTGCAATATTGTCTCAATTATATGCATGAGATATTGTTCTTATACCATGAAAAGATTATTTCAAAATTTTACACCTAAACCAAGTTGGACATCCTAGGAAGTTCCTCAATTTCCAAATCTAATTAGTAGAACTAACATGAATGCAGCCTTGGTAGGATAAATTGTTAGAGAATGCAAAGAAAATATAAATAAATATAAAATGTCATTAAGTAACTATGATAAATTTCATAAAGTTGATGCAATGTAAATTTGTGCAAAATGAATAGCTAGAACAGGAAATCATAAATTCTTATGAATTCTAGGATAATTTGGTAGTTATAAAAGCAAAAACTGATTGATTAATCACAATAAGTATGAATTTTCTAAAGGGACATATTAGATTATTACTTTGAATTCTAAGAAAAGATAAACTAGTGGAGTCATTACAGGAGCAAACAAAAACAAAACAAAATAAACAAACAAGCAAAAAACAGATGCCCAAACCAAAAATCTTCATATAGCAAATGGTTATGGAAGTGTCAAGCATTGTGGCAAATCCTAGATCTCTAGGTCTGGTTTCTCTCACCTGTTGATGGCAGTCTTGGTGGGAGTACGAGGTCTCTTCTATCTCTAAATTTCCATGATTCAATTATGTGTTAAAATATCAAAGCAAAGTTTTGTTCAAAATCAAAATAAAGTTTTCCAGAACAACACAAGCAAATTTACTTGGAAACTAAAATAATTGAAGATTGATGTCTGAATCCATTTAAGGAAACTTCCTTAATGTCTTGACATGGCACATTATATTCTTTTAATTGTGTATCCCTTTTGCATGTGTTATTCTGCAATGCTAAAAGACTGGCAGCCAGTTACAGACTACTTCTATCCTTTACCTCTGTCAGTTTTCACTACGTACCCTCTGCTTGGAACACTTTTCTTCTGGTGTCATATACATGCACAGCCAGCTCAGCCTCCAGGACTGCTGCTTAAACAGTATCTTCTTGTTGAAAGCTTTCCTAGGGACGCCTGGGTGGCTCAGTCAGTTAAGCATCTGTCTTTGGCTCAGGTCATGATCCCAGGGGTCTTGTGATGTTGATCATTCTGTCCTCTCTGAATCTTTCATGCACATTTATTGTTAATGCATTTTACATATGAGGAAATTGAGGCACAGACTCAGGCTCAGGCTCAGAGCCACAGCTGGTAAGAACTGGAGCTAGTATTCCATGCCAGGTCTGTCTAACCCCAAAGCTTATACTACTTTCACTGCTCGTGCGAGACATATGACAACCTAGGCAGGTAGGGATAACGTCAAAGTAGTAGAGGTCTTGACTTTTCTAATTATGAAAGTAGGGCATGTTGATTGAAAAATATTTGGGAATAGAGAAAAATTTAAAGAAGAAAAGGAAAAGTATGTATTTCCACAACCTATTTCCTTAGCTCTTTTGCTATTCTAGTTTTGCAGTTTTCTTTGAATATATGTAGTGAATACAATTTTGTTTCCTGCTTTTCTAACTTAGCATACAGTAAGCAATTTGCATGCAATAAAATATTCCACATAAAATAATTTTTAATGGTTGCATAACCATAATATGTGGTCAAAAGGATATAGCACAATTAAGTAGTTTCTGAATACAGCGTTTATCTTCAATTTCTCCATGTAAGTAGTGTTGATACACACACATATATACATATATATATATACACTCATACACACACATCGTGCTATTTTCAATTTTTAAAAGATGTGTTCTTAAAATTGGAATGAATGAGTCAGAAGCTATGAACATTTTTATGGTTCTTAATAGAAACTGATAAAATTTTTACTTGGATAACACATGGCCTGGAACATTATTAACACTCAAGAAATGATACCTGTATTTTCAAATTGCTCTCCAGAAAAGTAGTGATAGTTTGCACTTCCATCCTGGTTACACGGGCACTCACCTCACACTAAACTGGCTGAGTGCTTAAACATTTAAAGTGTTTTCTTAAATGATAAGGCTTCCATTGTTATTTAATTTTGAATAAATCACATAGGCCAGAAATATCAACCCACCCCAATTTTTTTTGTGATTTCCCTTCTGATTATCATTATTCGTTCCTGAATAGAGGAGAAAATGATATACGAAATTTCTCATTCCAATCCTATAATTTCCCCTTTAAAATACTTCTTTGCTTACAGATGTAATATATAGGAGGCATAGTATCTCCCAACTGGAATATTCTGAAACTCATTCTGGATATTTTTAGTAAAATTTTAGTGACTTTTTGAAGCTTATTTATAATGTTTAACTTTCTGTATTAATTTAAAGGCAAAAAATAGTGGGATAGTTTTCGTTATTATTTTTGAATTATATACAAACATACAAAAGTTGTTTTGAATGTCTGCTAATAAGAAATGAACTAAAACCATCCTGTTTAAATTTATACTCTGAAATTAATTCAGGAATCTTAATTTCAATTTGTCATGGTTAAATCTGAGAAATCATCAATATTCAGCAGTTCATTATAAATAGCCTCATGTTCTTTGATTACCAATGTGTTATTTGTATTTGCATATGGTTAAGGTGTTTAGCTTTGTTTATTACTCTTTTATTATTTTTTCAAATGCATTTTTCTCTCTAGGGTTTAGGAGTCTTAATATAACTGATATTTATAAGACTTCTTTTGATCAAGGCAGGATTTGCTTAAAATCCATGTGAAATAACTATAGTCTACTTTTCTCAAGTGCAGATGTCACCTTACCTCAGACCCAATAATTCTACAGCTAGTACATGGCCAATTTACTCCCGACAAATATCTGTGTTTTGAAGCTTTCTTTATATCATTGAGTTTTCTACAGTTGGGACTTACAAATTTAGACCCCCAACAAATTTGATTCCATGCTAATCCATGGCATATTTTGATCATTCTTATGTAATAAAGTTCTTTTTTTTTTTATGTGGGAGGGAAAAAAATCTCCTGTCTAATACAAACAACATTATCTCCAAAACTCTGATACATCATCATACATGCAAAACCAAAGCTGTGCTAGGCTGGACTGGCAGATTAGATGAACCACTTCAATTTTCCATCAATCAAATTATGGTTTATTGTTCAGCTGAACTACCTCAGGCAACACAAATCTAAAAAACTGTCATTTTGGAAACATTACATTTTTTTTCTTGTCACATTATAACCCAAGCTGTAGTCATAAAAAAGAATGTCATAATGTCATACTATTACTGACTCATAATATTCCTTAATTTAAGAACAGCTAATTCATCTGGCGATTGGGCTTGGTGCCTACATTTAAAGATGATAGCAGTGTTGGGTTATAATATTATCCAGCCACATTGCTACCTTGATTATTTCCAAGATAGTGCTGACTTAAAAACTGTTCAATTCAACAACGGGTGGTTGCTGAAAGTGGTAGCTTAAAGACCAGAGTAGACAAGAAAAAAATGTCAATTTTTGACCCGTCTAACATTTTAATTGTTTGGTTTGTGTGAAAATTGAATTAGAGATTTGATCTTTGAAGAGAAAATAATAACTTACTTTTATTTTTCTTTATTTTTGTAATTGGGAGAAAGTAAGTCATCGGCCAGATTGGAAGTTTAACAAAAACGAGAAGCCACCGAACTCTGATATCCAGAATATTAAAAATCCGATTACATTTGATCTCCCGCAAGTATATCAATACATTTTGTGACATTTATTCTATGACGTTCCTCTTAGGTTGAGGAATTATCATCGATGCTGTTGCATTTATAATGCTTTTCTCTCAGTTCATCTTAGATATATGAAACAAGCTGATGGCATTTCTATAGCTAGAGATATTTAGTTGAATGCATGCAACAGTGATGATTGCTTTTCTTTGTAGCATAGGTATTACAATTTGGAAAGTGAGGAGGGAAAATGACAAAATAAATTTTATTCTCAAAATACAATTCCCTCAAAATTGAGTGAGATATTTGCGCAATAATGAACCTTGTTAAAACCATGGTGGTTTCCAGTTGCTGTAGACTCATATTTATACTTAAAATGTGTTCATGATTACTTGAAGGCATAAACCGCTCAAGAAATAATACTCATAAATAATACATGCTAAAGCCCAAAGATAATCAGACAAGTTATAAGAATATACCTCCCTCCACAAATGTATGTCATTGCTACATTTCATGAAAGGCCACTTAATTGACTACCAGATAAAGGAATAAACCTGCTAAAAGAATAGATTTACTGTGCACTGAGGCAATGCATTTAAGAGGTCTCCACTGAATAAAAAACTAGTTCCATTGGCTGAGCGAAGATATGTTCTCGAACGCGTTGGGACTTATTAACTGAACTTTTATGTGCCTTTTATGCATCATTTATTTTTGAAAAATCAGGAATTTTCATGATAGCAATTACTTATGCGCCAAAGTCATGTGAAATTCCTGTGGTTGGTACCACAAAATCCACCCCAAGGAGGGACGTTACCCTCTTTTTAACACCTCTGGAGTTAAGGACAGAAAAAAAGGAAGTGATATAACACCAAAGGAGGTGTATATGGCTCCACTGAATGCTGTGGGTTTTCTGTAAAAAGGTAGCTTGAAGACCTTACGCTCACCCTTCTGGAGATTTTATTTTATAGGCATGGAAGCCAAAAAAAATATTGAATCATTTTTTTGCAAATATGAGGATGATAATAACACCTAACATTTATTGAGAGCTTACTATTTGCCTAAGCAAATTTGTAACATTTGGTTATTTGTACCATTTTTTGTGCAAATATGTCTATGTTTGGCATGACTGTAAACATCTTCATTCTGTCTTATTTAGCCAAGATTTGTGTTTGCCTGCTCTGAAATTCAGTCCTCACGATAGAAGTACAAAAACTACTGGCAATAAAGCTCTGTCTTTGGTTCAGCTTCACTATAAAATCCAGTGTTTCTCAACACTGTGTAATTAGATGCAAATGCTAGGTTATAATTATATTATGGGTGTGACTAAAACAGACCGAGGGAAGGAAATTCTTAGTTAAATCTGCTTCTACCTTGTTGTTTCTAGGTTTCCTGTGGTTTCTTTGCTCAAGTTTTAAACGGTATTTGATCCAAAGAGTCTAACTTAACTCTTCAAGACTTCATTAAAGGTTTAACTGAATGTGGAGGTTTTCAGTCTCCCAAGTAGACCCCAGGATTATAAGGGTGAAACAGTATTCTTCTGTTGATACCTTGTAAAATTCCATTTCTGCTTACTTTTTCTTATTTATAGACACACAAAAGGTTGAGTGGACCAGCAGTGACTCTGTTTGAGGCTGGGGACCCTTCCTGAAGAACAGCGCCTGGTGTGGCTTGCCTTTAAATAAGGTTCATGCAGTCAGACTTATCCTTCCCCCTCCTTTCACTACACCTTATGTCTGCTCCCCACCCCTTCTTCTTCTTCCTTCTGTTCCTTTTTCTCTACAAAGATAGTAGCAATAGTGGCATCAGGAATAATTAGTTCCTGTAAGTTAGGATGGTTGATAATTTAAAAACAAACAGTCCTGGCCATTTTGTTTCTCACTAAAGTCAATTTAAAAGCTGCTAACAGATACATGTGAAATGCCAGGTAGAAAAGCTTTAGGCGAACAAACAGTCCTCACCTGCTGGCATTTGCTCCCAATGCTTGAGTGAATGAGACCTGAGAAAAGATTTCTGAAGTACCGAAGTTCTCAAAAGCATCTGTAGAGTTGGTCTGATTCAGGTGTCCAAGTGTTCTTCGAATACTAGCATTGCAGAGCTCCTCAGGTCTCATTTTCTGAATGTGCAAGTGTGAGATACAGAGCTGTGGAAAGACTTGGGTCATTCCACACAGTCTGTGTGATATTAAGACCAGTTCTTTGACCCTCAGGTTAGAGGGCTTATTTCCACATTTTGGTAGTTGTTTGATAGATATTGGCCATCAGCCTGGGGCTGATCCATGGAGAAGTATGCATTCATCCTCAACTAAATGAAGAAAAGCCACAAAAAGTGAATTTTTCATAGAGCTGACTTAATTTCATTAAAAAAAAAAGTGTCTTAAACTTTGGTGTGGCAGTGTCTGTTCTTGTGTGAAATGGTGGTGAAAGCAGTTTATACTTGTTTTGCCTTTGTTTGTTTTTAAATGTCGTTTCTTGGCAAAATTAAAATGTTGGCAACCCAGCAATGGAACGTATATATTTATTTGAAATTTCACTGCCCCATGAAATCTTAAAGTCTGGGAAGCACGGCAGTAGACGGCCTCCCTCTCCTTCCCCAGGCCCAGATGGGCCCTGCTGTGAATCCCTCCATCTTTCAATTTCCTTCTTGGCAGTATATGTCCTATGATTTTTGGCTACAGGCTGTGGAAACCTCCATGGGTGGAAGGTTAGCAGGCTTAGGGTTTAGACTCAGTTGGGCCACCAGTGAGGGTACCACATCTGTCAAGCCATTAGCCTGGATTTTGTTTTTCTTATTATAAAAATGAAAGGGTTGGTTGAGTTAATTTGAGAATTTTGAGTTCTCTCTTTCTCCTTGTGTGTGTAGAAGCTTCAAGTTCTGTTTGTGAGGCAGGGATTATAGAATAACGTTTCATCAATGTGGACTAAAGAGAGTTGGTGTAAGAAAGCGAGGATGGGGAGAGGTAAAGACATAGAAGTTTCAATTTTATTTCCACAAAGAGAACAGACCAACGTACAGAACTCTGTGCTCCATTTAGGGAAGTATCCAGGTCACTTCTTGGTCCTTCCTTTGCCCACATTTTGGGGCTCCAAGTGTCTGGCATTGACTTACATAATTAAATTTGAATTTATGCACATTTAAATTTTTCCTGAATATATTCTCTTTGTATATATATTGTTGCTTTGATAAAAAGAACCTGGAATTTGGGGCTAGAAGCTGAGTTGAGAATCCAGCTCTGTCATTTAGTTGTTGGGTGACTCCAAGTGAATTCTCTGACTTCCACGTGTACCTGGAGAAAGTGCCTTCCTTTATAGAAACCCAAATAAATAAATGAGATTATAATTATGAACACAGATTGTAAACTATAAAGATCTATATAAATATCAGGCATTAATATCATGCCCCTGATCTATATTTTATACATGGTACACATGATGGATTGATATTATCTGCCTAAGTATATCTATGTCTTCCACAATTTTTATGGAATAACTACATGGTCCAGGGATTGATTGATTCTCTCTCTCTTTCTTTTATTATGAAAAGTAATAAATAAACTTCTCTCTTTTCTTTATTATGAAAAGTCCTTGTAGTGTAGTCCCTATAGGGTTTTGTCCACATATTTCTTACCTTTTGGCTTTTTTTTCCTAGGCTCAGGAGTCACTGAATACCCTTAACTCATTTAAGCTACTATGGGCCACTTTGTTGTCTGCAAGATAAAACACAAGTTTCTTAGCAAGGCATGTCAAACCTTTCATATGTTTACTCCAAAATATATTTCCAATCTTCTCCCTTGCCCTCTCTGCTCTGGATGGATTTCCAAAACTGCCCTTCTGGACCATTTTTAGGGTGAAATTCCTACCCTCCCACTCATCTGGCAAATTCCCACTCATCCTACTCCATTCTTCCCCTAACTCTCCTAGGAACCTGTAGTCTCTCTTCTGTGAACCTCTTGTGTCCCTCTCCCGATATCTTTATGTTGCAACATACATGTATTATACTGTAAATTTTTATAGTATTATTCCTTATAAGTTAAGAATAATGTCTTCGGAGACTTTGTGTCTCTTGTTGCCTATTAAAGCCTCTAGCAGATAGCAAATACTTGGTAAATAGTTGTAGGTATATCAGTACAACAATATTAGTACAAATGTTGCTATTTTGTCACTTAGACTTTATCTAGTAAATTTCAATTAAGACATGGTCAGCGGGAACCTGGGTGGCTCAGTTGGCTGATCATCTGGCTCTTGATTTCAGCTCAGTCATGATCTCAGGGTCCTGAGATTGGCCCTGCACCAGGCTCTACACTCAGCTGGGAGTGTGCTTGAAGATTCCCTCTCCCTCTCTCTCCCCCAGCCCCTGATTACACACACTCTCTCTTTCTCTCTCAAATAAATAAATAAATCTTTAAAAAAATACACAGTCAAGATTTTTTTTCCCCTTGCTTGCTTTTTTATTTTTCCTCCCAAACAACAAAATTACTAAGTTCTGAGCAATCATTTGCAACATGGTATATTTGGTGATATTCATTATTATATCAC
The DNA here is from genome assembly GCF_023065955.2 of Ursus arctos. Taxonomy (NCBI): domain Eukaryota; kingdom Metazoa; phylum Chordata; class Mammalia; order Carnivora; family Ursidae; genus Ursus; species Ursus arctos. Next base: position 32,345,884 of record NW_026623078.1, on the reverse strand, counting down.
TAAAATATGAGACTGATTATTTAAGTTTATCTTACTTGTTCAGCTGCATCAACCAGGCAGCAATCCAATTGCTTGTATGGTAGGCAATTTTCAAAAGCTGATTTAGACTCCCATAATAAGGTCATCTTTTTCACATCTCCTAGGGCTTCCTCTTCATTGTTAAGTGTAATTGTAGATAAATACATTACCTTACTTTTTATACTATTGTGTATTTATACTATACATAGTAATTCTTAATGAAATTCCATGAAAAGATGGAAAGAGGAAGATAGAAAAAATCTAAAAGTTTGCAGATTTCTAAAGAATATGGATATTTTTTAAAAACAAGATGGTCAAAATTAATTTTAGGAGTACAATCTTGCCCACCCAGCAATAAGCTTTTGCCATGTAAATGTACCAGGTGTAAAAATATAAGAAGTGGAACAGAGAAGAACAATATTGATAAATTAGTAATAACAATATGACCAAATTGAATGATAATTCATAACATTCTGATCCACTGAGTTAAATTTTTAACTTGTCATTTCACCAAACAAATTTAGAATGAGTTTGGATTGTGATTTCCAGACATTCAAATATTCATTTCAGCTCAATTTCTTCTTAAATCGTCAATTGCTTGATACTAATAGTTGCAACCAAAATTGAAGACCAAGTCAGAAAGAAAATCATTTCTTTGAATATCTTTGACCTAATTTATTCTTTCAGATTCTTAACTAGTGTGACTTCAGACAGGGGTGTGTGTGTGTTGGTACAGAGGTGGGGTCAGTGATTAAAGAATTCTGAACTGGGCCTCTCTAACAGTTTCCAAACCTCAAAATCAATGTCTTAAATTTGGTTGTTTATCCAACCTTTCCCAACTGCTTCAAATCCTTTAAGGAATGCATGTGAACAAACAGGAAAAACTGAATATCTTAATTATTTATTTGTTGATTTTTCTATCAAGGAACACCTCTGTCATAGTTCAGATTCCTTGAGAAATAGACTCTGAGAAATGCATGCAGCATGTTTATTGACAAGTGATCTGAGGAATAAGTCTTGGGAGGGAGTTAAGGAAGCAGGAACAGGCAGAGGGGGATGTTAAATTGTAATGCATTTGTAAGAAAGGCCATATTAGATCTCATAAAGAGCCCTGGACTTGAGATGGCACTTCAGAGATGGCCCAAATGGGGAAAGGGAGCCATCACTTTGTCTACTACATCATCCAGTCATTAGTTACGGGTTTCTCCCCTTCCACAGGCCTTCGCCTTTCTCCAGGTGAAATAACTAAGGCAGCTGTCCTTGGCCAAGGACGATTCCTGGGGAGGGACTAACCATTATGTCACAGACAGGCAATGTCCCAGCATCTGGGGAGATGGATACTTTGGTCCTCAAAGGAGACATCTAGTTCATGCCCCACAGCATCTGCTGCAGTCTCCGATGAAGTGTCATCCCTGCAGTGTCATCCTTGAAGCAATGACCTGGGGGTGTGTGTGTCAGTAAACACATTAGGCTATTTCTGGCTAATCTCTATTAATTGTTCCAACTCTAGAAATACCCAGTTTATCCTTCCTCTGCCTTATATTGTCTCTTAGTCCATTTGGATCACTATGACAAAATAGCATAGATGAAGTGGCCTATAAACAACACGCGTTTATTTCTCACAATTCTGGAGGTTGGGAAGTCCAAGATCAAGGCTCCAGCAGATTCTGTGTCTGGTGAGAGACTGCTTCTTGGTTCCTAGGTGGCCAGCCATCTTCTCTCTGTGTCCTCACGTGGCAGAAGGGGCGAGGGAATTCTCTGGGGACATTTTTTTATAATGGCACTAATTCCATTCATTAAGGTTCCACTATCATGACCTAATCACCTCCCAAAGGCACTGTGTCCAAATACTATCACGCTGAAGAATGGATTTTAACATATGAATTTTGGGATGGATGCAAACATTCAGTCTATAGCAGATAGTAAAAACCTTAAAGCCTGAGTTAGATCTATAATTTTCTTATTTCTTTGAATTTTTCCTATTATGAGTAGCTGAAGGACTCTCTCTCTCTCTGCCTATATAGACATATATGTCTATATATATATATATAAAATAAACTGGTCAGTGAAAAGCTTGCCTTCAGGAGATATATGAAGTTACTAAGGGATATCTTCACTGCTTTTCAGTTAAGACACATTTTTCTTTCTTTTTCTTTCTCCCCATTAAAGCCATCATCTCTCCAAGGATGTCCCCCCTCCTTTTTTTAATGAGAGAGAGAGGGAGCAGGAGAAGCAGAGGGAGAGGGAGAGAATCATGAGCAGGCTCCACACCCAGCTCGGAGTCCAATACTGGTTTCCATCTCATGACCTGAGCAGAAACCAAGAGTCAGATGCTTAACTGACTGAGCCACCCAGGCTCCCCATGATATCCATGTTTTAATGATCAGAACCTGTGAGTATGTTCCATTACCTGGCAAAAGAGAATGCAGATGTGATTAAGGTAAGAATCTTGAGATGAGAGATTATTGCATTATCCAAGTGGGTCCACTGTTAATTATAAGGATCCTTAAGTAATGGAAGAGAGACACAGAAGGTTAGAATCAGAGAGAGATTTGAAGATGCTACATTGATGGATTTGAAGATGGAGGAAGGGGCCACAAGCCTGTGAAGGTAAATGGCCTCCAAAAGCCGGTAAAGAAAAAGAAATGGTTTCTTGCACCGAGCTTCTAGAAGAAATGCAGCTCTAGCAACACCTTCATTTTTAGCCTACTGATACTGATTCTGGACTTTTGACCTCTAGAACTATAAGGTAGTGCATATATATCGTTTGAAACCACTAAGTTTGTGGTAATTAGTTACAGCAGCAATAAGAAACTAATAAAATGGGTTTTGTCTATTTGAAGGTATGTACTGGATGTTACTATGCTCTGTAACAGTAATTTCTTGTCATGTTTTTCAAAGTCCAAATGAGGCACAAGACTTATTAGTCAGTGAATCCATAAAAATATAGCATAGTTGGAAATATGAAAGATGGGAGACCTTTTTAGTTTGATAGACATCCTATGTTTATCATTCTTTTCAAAATTTTGAACCAAAATTTTAAAATCATTATATTTCACATATAAAATCTGGATTTCTGGCTTTAAAACTCAAAAATCAACACTGGGCTTAGATTTCCAGATAGTGTCATCTCTTTAGAGCTGAGTGGTAGTTGGGCTTGTGTGACACAGCATGACCTCTCTAGATGGCCATACTCTACCCTCACACAGGTGTGCTTAGCACATATGCCTGGACCACTACACTCAGCCTGGCTTAAGGAAGGGGTTGCACCTTCCTTTTATTTAGTTGACAATGTTATATAATGCACCATATTGACTTAGCATTGTTGAGAAGATTTTAAAATCATAAATAAAAGTGATATATAAATTTGTTTTATGTTAATTTCTGGAAATAACTTTTTTTTTTTTAAATTCTCTTTGGCTTCTGGTTACATAGCTTCTAGTTGAAAGAAGAAATGGTTTTGTTTCTTGTTCCTTATCATGGATTCATGCTTCTGGTTACAATGGTGCCTAGGATTTGAGGATTTAAGGGAGTGATGTCAAAGTTCAAATTTGCTGTAATTTTTTTTATTGAAATATTGTTGACATATAATGTTCCATTAGTTTCAGGTGTACAGCATTGTGATTGGACAACTCTATACATTATGCTATACTCACCACAAGTGTAGCTGCCATCTGTCACCACACAACACTATTACAGTACCATTGACTATATTCCCTATGCTGTACCTTTCATCCCCATGACTTACTCATTCTGTAACTGGAAGCCTGTACCTCCCAATCCCCTCCACCCATTTCTCATATTTTCCGGAGCCCCCACCCCTCTAGCAATAATCAGTTTGTTTTCCATATTTATGGGTCTGTTTCTTCTTTTTGGTTTGTTTATTCATTTGTTTTGTTTATTTTTGTGAAACAAATGTACCAAGAACTTTCTCTGAAAGCCTTCATTCTGGAAACCTTCATGAGTGTCTGGTTTTGAGAGGCAGTCTCACGTAGTTAAGAACATGGACTGTTGAGTCAAACTGCCTGGGTTCAAATCCAAGATCCACTACTTATTAGCTCTGTGTTCTTGCTTAAGTAACAATCTTTCAATTTCCTCATCTGCAAGTGGGGGTAATACCTGTCTCCTCGTTGAGTATTAAATTACTTGATATATGTAGAACATTTAGAACAGTATAGGATACTAAGCAAATATGTACATACCACATACTAGTACTATTTACCATCCTTTAACCTAAATTACTACCAGTCTCATGCATCTAATACTTTCCTTGATTCTAACCAGCAACCCATGCATTTAGCCCACAACCAAAGCTGCATTTACTGCTAAACTTGGCAGTTTATTCATCCAACAATCTAAGCTTACATTTAGTGGAAAGACAACAAACAGATGATAAGCTCAAGATTAAGAAAAGTTGATGATAGCCAGGGGAATATTGACAGAATCAGAAGCAAGAGACAAGTGCTATTCTTGGGATAAAGTCGCTCACTGTCCTCAAGTGTTATCCTTTTGAAATTACTGCTCACTGAAACCTCTGTCTGACTTTCCAATTCGGATTTTGTAGGGATGGAATGTAATTATTTATGAAATCGATAAATGGTAATTCATAGAAAGTATGACGAACTGGCTATTTACACACACATATTTGGTAAACTAATTGTGTACAAGGTAGAATGAATGCATAATTTATCCTATGTTTCAGATGCCAAAATAATGACCCAAAAGACAGTTAAAAGAAAATATGTTATACTGTGAAACAGAAAGTATAAGAATTTTTTCACAAGTTTCGCTCTATAAATTTTTTAAAAATCTCTACTAAGGGTATTAACTTGGGTCAAGTAAGTTTAGATTTTCATACAAATAGAAACCACAAATATTCCAGAAATGCATGTGCCCATGATGGCAGTTTTTAAAACGTTTTTTTTTTTGTTTTGTTTTGCTTCTGAGGATTTTCCACAAAAAGTATAAAATTCATAAATGAGATTAACCACGTACCACAAGATCTACCACTTTCTTTCATCTAGTGACTAGTTTCTGAGACCTTCTGACATGACTCTGTAAGGCTATTGCAATAGAGGAAATTTCAGTGTATTTATTTGTTTATTTTATAATTGACAAGAATAGGTCTGGAGTCAGGGTTAAGGATAGTGCGGTAAGTGCATTTGGGTTTTGTGTACTCTGGATTGGTGATTCTCCGAGCAAGGATTCACTCTGTGTGTCTGAGTTATAAAAATGTAGCAGAAGTGGGGAAACGTTTTTATGTATTCTCTTAGAAGCAGAACATTTGCAGCCCAGTAGGCTGCATGGGCACTTACTTGGAGATCTTTTTCCCCTTTTAGCTGTATGCATGGTAAGACTGAATTTCAAGAGAAAGTTTTCAGGTAATATCTACCTTTAGATATTATTTTAGTTATCTATCCTATGGTTGAGAGTAACAGTATGTATAATTTCACCTCCTTAAAAATGGATGATGTCAGGCATAGGAGTCAAAAGCTAATGTGGAGTAATTTATAAGTAAGAATCTGGAGTCCGCATGTTTCTTGGCTGAACACCCTGGAACAAGACTTTGGCTTTTAAGTGTTTGTTGTGTGATCTTCTATATCTGGAGGTTTTGCCTTCGGTTATGAGTCTTAGCTTTACTTTATTGAATAAAGCTATAATGTTACTAAAGAAAGGTGTGCAGAAAAATCCTCACTTTTATAACCAGAACAAATATGACTATTGTTAATTTCACTTATATTTTTAAGTGTATGACTAATTCTTCCTACTACCTATGGGTTCTTTTTAAAGAAAATAAGAGCTTCCATGTATGTATTAGGGTTACCAAATTACCTTAATGGAGGTTATAAGACTTACTTTATAATTTGTGGAAAAAAATTTAGAAGTTCTGAAAAGTTTCTAATTCCCAGGTTAGCTATTTTACCGTGGGCGGTAGTTTTAAAGGGACAGGGTGGCAGCCACTGTGCTTGCTATGAATTAGAGTCCGAAAGGCAGAACAGAAATAACAAGTTTTAATAGTTCGTGAAATCTGGATAATTTATGCTTTAAAAATATTCCATTGTTAGATTATCTTGACCTTAGCATACTAGAATTTTCATAAATAACCCTAACAGTGAAGTGCTTCTCTATGTGATGAAATAACCTCCAGGAAGTTAGTGAATATGAGCCGCTTTAGTGACCACAAATTTTCAGGGGCTTTTCAAGGTTTTCTGAACTAATTTTAAAATGTGTATAAATTAAGATTGAATTATTTTGGACAATATTTTTATCTTAGTCATAGAAGTATAGTACAAGAGAGATCTTTACTTGCAGTGTTCCAGTCCTGTGGCTCCCATAATACACCAGAGAGAAACGTAACTATAAAAGTGTCAAATCAATTTTTGGTACTTTGACAAAGTGCATGAAAAAAGGTGATTCAAAAAAAAAGCTTTTCAGTGATTTATTTTTAACTAATTCTATCTCTACTAATGATTGAGTTAAGAATTTAAAACTAAACCTGGCATCTTCTGGACATTGTAGAAAGAAACGTGAGAGTTAAAAAACTAATGAAAAACTATTCAAACAAATCACAACTTAGAAACATGTTGAAGAATTTCTTGTCCATGGGACTTTTCACTAGACTCTAAATTTTGACATAGTATAAACTTTAATAGCTTTTCAATAAAGATACCTGGAACTGACACGCAATAAAATAATATTGCTTTGGACAGTGAGAAAATAGGGAAAAAATCATGTTTTCCATAGATGAGATGAAGGCCAGTGATTCTTACCACCCCCTAAACACTCAAGATGCTCTTATTTCATGATGATAAAAAACAAAACAGAAGAAAACAAATCCCATATTTTTAATTTTATTTACTAATATTTTGTTATTCTACCGTGACTCCATTTGCTGTTTATTGTATGTTTTGAGGACATAAAAAGTCCAAAGCATGAAAATGATTGAAATGGCTCTCTACAGAATACAGGCTAGATGGAATAGGAAGTGAAGACAACAGGGTGCTAGCATATAGGAAAAATACAGAGGGTGCATGGCTGGAGGTACTAAAAAGACAGAACAGGTGCAGTGCCATGATGATGTTAGCAAGGTGGAAGCATAAGAGGTTGAGTTCAGAAATGGGAAATTTGGATTGAAAGTATCAGCAATAATGTATGTTCAGATATCGCGACAGCACTGAGTGACTACATCACAGCAGAGATAAGGGGCATGGGATTTGGATGCTGGTGTGTTGTATGGATGACTCACAAATATGATGATTTCACCAGAGGTTGGCAAGATTTGGAGTGGGCCAGAAGATTTGACTGGTGTCCATAATCTTAATGAGTAAGAAGGATGTCAATATATGAGAGTTTTTAAATGATGCAGCTTACTGCCACGGACCCCCACGGAAAATAGAAGGGTAATAGGCCGTAAGGTTCTTAAGACTGAACCATCTTCCCAACTTAGAGGATATTTTGAGTAAGTAAGTAAGCAAGTCTTAGCCCGGGTAGACTGTGTTTCCTAAAAGGACATCTCAGCTCTCCTAAAGTTAAGGCAATGAGGCATGTGTAAGAGATATACCACAGGTTTTCTACTTAAGAAGTCTGTTTCCTGAGTATGCACAATTATTATTCATGACTATTGTTCTTTCAGATGAAGAGACTATCCTGTTTATCCAGTAGACCTGACTTTGTCCACTCTCTTGCTTCATATGCCGGTTTGGTTCCTCCAAAAGGCAGACAGACTTGCACGTGAAGGGGATTGCTGGAAATTCCTGTGAAGAATGAAGGGCGGAGGAAGCAGGAAAAGGCAGAGAAAGCCTTCAGACCTCAACGCATGTCTGACCCCTTAGAGAAGAGAGAGGGAAAGAAGGACTGGGTAAAATAAGCCTCAGTCTACAGTGAGACTGAGAAAATCTTAGCCAGGTTGCTGGGATGGCCCAGAGCAAAGATTGCCTAGTAGAGTAGCCCTGTCTTGGCCAGACCTGGCCTGGTCTAGGACCTCCATCTGCTGTGTTCAGTGAAGCTTGGGAGCAGGCTATGTGTAGCATAGTTCAGGTGTTAATGCCACAGGTGAGTGGGTGGGTGGCAGCTGGAGGTTGGCAGCAGAATCTGCTGGCACAGCATGTTCCCTCAGAAACAGATCTGAATGTGCAAGCCAAGGACCACCACGCTTTTAGGAACACTGTTTAGTAACTAACACTTTTAGTAACTAACCTCAAACACCGAGCCTATTGGCACATCTTTGATGATCCCGAAACTGCATGGTATTCTCAGAATCTGATGGGCACAGTTAGAGATTATATCTAGAACTACCTTCGGCTATAAAACATTGGTTCTGTAATTCATTCAACAAATATTTATTGAGTTCCTACTACTTCCCTTGTACTGAAGATACAGCAATGAACAACAAATCAGAGTGAGCAACGCGAGGATTGTAAATTTAACACCCGGTATTCTCATTCTTATCCTTCATTGTCATGGTTATACAGTTCCAACTATTTTTAAATTAAGAAATTATTATTTTTACTGCTTTTTAGTGATGATTTAGCTTTTTCCTTTTTTCCTAAACATTGCTTCATGTATTCTACCTTCTTCTGTGTTCATTTTTTATTTTAAATTTATTATTTAAATTTATATTTAAATTCATTAGTTTATTTTAAATTAGTGTATATACTTTGGTAATTGTTCAATGATGGTCAGTGTAGAAAATTATATCCCTTTGTGTAAAAATATCTTTACTTTTGAATGGTAATTTATCGGGCACAAATTTCTCATGATATTTGTTTGCTCTTGGCAGTTTGAAATTGTCATTTCCGTTATTACTTCTACTAATAGAGATGAGAATTTGCTATCTGCATAATTGTTGCTTCTTTATTGAATCTGTCTTTTTATTCTCATTAATTTTAATATTTTTTGTCTTTATTATGTTTCGCTAGATATATCTCAATGTGGACTTACTTTTATTTATATAATGTATGATTCTTATATCTGAATATTAATATGTCTCTTCGATTCTGTGAATTTTTAATCTTTAGCTCTTTCATATTTCTTCTCCCATTTTCTGTACTCTTTTATTTTTATTTACTTATTTATTTTTAAAGGTTTTATTCTTTAAGTAATCTCTATACCCAATGTGGGCCTTGAATTTACAACCCCAAGATCAAGTGTCACATGTTCTACCAACTGAGCCAGCCAGGCCCCCCTGTACTCATTTCTTTTAACTATTAACTATATATTGTCTCCTACTACTTCTGTTCTTCACACACCTCAAATCCTTTCACATTCTCATGTCTCATCCTATGTAAGTTTCTCAGACAGAGCTTCCAACACTGATTTATTCTTTAGTTGTATTTAATCTGATTTTTAAATCATTTATTGAGTTTCAAATTTCAGTGGTTTTGTTGTTGTTGTTGTTCTAGAAATTCCATCCTTTCCCCATAGTGTGCTGATCTTCACGAGGGTTTCTAATTCTCCTATATCTCTTTAAGTAATGTTTATATAGTATTATCTTTCAGATAATTCAAGTTCTAAGAGTACTAATGTTCATATTATTACTCTATTTTATTGTGTAGTTTGTATTTCTTTTTCTGTGAATTCATTTTCTGGTCAAGTTGACTCCCTTGTCCTTCCCCACCCTAAATCCTGCAGGAGACCTGGATGGTTATTGCTAACGGTGCAGAGGTTTCACATTTTGAGGTCAGTTTACCTTGATTTCTCAGTTTGGTGTATCTGTGCTTTGAGCAATGTAAATTTGGACTCCAGAAACTTGTGTGGAAGAGGCTAGGGATTTTCATTTATTTGGGGAATTTTGTTCCCATCCTGAGTCCCAGACGGAGATAAGTTCCTGTCTACTTCTCTAAGCTACTGCTTTCGTTTTCTTTTTTTTTTCTTTCTTTTCTTTTCTTTTCTTTTTTTTTTTTTTTTTGAGACTATTGTATGTCTGGAACAGGCCTACTAGGATTTCATGCCTTACTCAGACTCAAGGTTTTTCTTATCTCTTGTCCTTACATGGCCATTAAAATAGTGACGTCTATCTGCTAGGTTTTGTATCTAATAGGCTCTTCCTTGACCCCTAAGACAGGAGCTTGGTTATTTACCATCGTGGTTATAAATTCCTTTTGTAAATTTCCTAGCACTGATCCTCCCTTTATAGTTTGCTCAACATTTTTTTTTCTTAATTACATGTTTATATGATGTGCTCATATTAGAGGCAGATAGGCTCTGTCACCTTTGATGTAACACTTATATGTTCCCTATTTTTTTAAATCTTTGCTAATGATATGGTAACCTTTCAAAATTCTTATTTTAAAAGCTTATGTGCTCAAATTTTAGAACCTTAGGATACATTTCTAGTTCTCTTCAGCCTAGTTGAAGTTCTTTATTTTGTATATAGACAACATTCTTGAAGGAATTATCTTAAAAATCAACATGCAGTTCTAGAAGAGAGAGAATTCTACATGACATTGTGAAGGGGACGTGCATATTAAAGATATGGATAGAAATCTAGTGTCTTTTTGGATTCTGTTCCACCTGAAAGTTAAAAATATGAACAAAAATATGTAGAAAAATATTATTACATGCCTACGTAGTAGAATTTTAGAAGTGTAGTAGCTCAATTTTAATATCAGTCCATAAAAATTGACTTATAATCTTACCCTGGTTTCACTTTCATGCAGTGGTTAGGGGCATGACCTCTGGATGCCCTTTCCTGGATTAATTCGTTGTGTGACTTTCGACATATTTTTAAACTTCTCTTTTTTTCAATTTCCTTATATCTAATGTTTGAACAACAGCAGTAAGTTCTTCAGAAAGTTGTCGCATTGAGTTGTTATATCTAAAGTTCTTAGAAGAATTTTTTTGCATATAAACAACTTCTAATGGCCGGCTATTCTTATTGCTACTTCTGTAGCTATTATTAGTGGTTTCAAAGTTGCTATTCTACAAAATAAAAAAGAAAAGAAAACAAAATAGGAGACTTGCATAAGGTATCCAGCATTTTAGTGCCAGTAGAAAAATAATTACTATCATCTACTACCACATGTATGAGATAAATATTTTAAGACATAAAAAAGTGAACAAATGTGGCTTTATAAAAAAACTCATTACAATGTATTTATTATTCTATTTCACCATGGAGCAGTGGAAACTTCATCATGACGCACCAATCTGGGATTTGAGAATCACTGTTTTAAACATCATGGGCTGGAAGGCAGGATAAATTGCATGCCCAGGGTGTTCTAGGATAGCTTCAAGGTAATAGAGAAATAGCCTCTTATAGTTTAGGGATAGCAACGAAACGCCCTTGCTTAAAAAAGATAACTAAATTAATCTGCAAGCATCAATTAGGGAGAATCACTTAGAAATAAATTGTTCAAGCATAATATAGTAATTGACTATGTATAGGTCTAAAGAATAATTAATATGCCATTTAAAAAAAAATACTGAGAAGACTGTAAAGGAATTTAATACGAAGAAGGAAATCATTCCATACTGTTCTGATTTGCTAGAACATAATGCCCAACTCTGCACTCCCCAGCCTAAAGGACAACTAAAAAAATTGAGGATTCGTATGAATAATGCTAGAATGATTAAGGGATAGGAAAATAAAATGAAAATCTTAAAGACATGGAATTTAACTTTTTTTTTTTTTTTTTAAGCCAGGAAAAAATATGGCCGAGGATCATTTTAGGAATTATTTTCAACTATAGAGAGGGATTATGATGCTGGATGAGAGTAGTTATTATTATTTTTTTTATGACATTCCAAGTTGACTAGAGTTTAATCTTCAGAGGGACTGAACTATCTCCTGCCATTCACCCACACATCGATTGGACTCTGTTGGATATTCCTTTTGTGTAAAATACTAGGCCAGGCCACTGGAGCACACACAGTGATTGAAGATGAAAGATGTGGATGAAGTGATTGCTTCCTACTTTCATGGTGCTTTTATTTATCTATTAGGGACATTGATATGTATACACGTTACAGTGATAGAAGACATTATTTAAAAAGCTCTATGCAAATGAAAAGAACCTGTTCATTGAAGCAGTTAGAAGACCTCATGAGGACATTGCAGATTCATGACAGGGAGGGAAAAGAGGAAGTGTTGGAGTGAGTATTCAGGAATAAGGCGTGTTCACTGAATGGTAGATAGGCTTATTTTGCTTGTAATATATTGGAATTATAAGAAAGCATTGGAACATTAATGTGAAAGAATAGATTGGAGCCACATTACATGTTGTATGGATGTTAATATCTTAAACGCGGGAGAATCATTTTTATTTTTAGTGTATTTTTGAAAATATTATTAAAAAATTCAATTAAAAGTTCAATGTATTTTACCTAAACAATAATAAGAAAATTGACTATCTGGAAACTATCAGTGTTTGGCACCGAATTCACATAGTATTATAAGAATTCAGAACATTTTTCTCTTTTCAATAATTGAAATTGCAGATTTAGCAAATAAAACTATTGTATATTACCTGGCAATCCTATCAACAATGCATTTTGGCTATGTTGTTCTGTGTTAATGGCTCTGTCTCTTCTGAATTAATGCCTTTGCGAGTTGAAATATTTAAAGACATCCTTTCTTTGGTTTTACAGGATGCCAAGAAACTTGTGATAAAACTGATCCTTTGTCAATTTTTGTTTGTTTGTTTGATGGCGGGCATGTCAATGATTTGCCTTATAAATATATAAATCATCTCTGTTTTACATTAAAAATTAACTACTATTTATCTTAAAACAAGTGTAACTAGTGTACTCATGTTGAAAAAGAAGGCAAACTACATAAAAGCGTATTTAGTAAATACTGTCCCCCTCCAGAGCCAACTGTTTTATCAGCTTTTAATCCTTCTGTCATTTGTATATTTAAATGTACACATGTACATATCTTTACACACATGGGAACATATTATATATCTTCTTCTGCGTCTTGCTATTTTCATTTGATATATCTTGGCAATTATTCCATATGAACAAATTATGGCTTTATATTATTATTTTTAATTGCTACATAATATTCTATTATATGATCCACCTTTATTTATCTGAACAGTCTCCTGTTGATGGCCATTCAATGGCCTCCCCTTACTGTTTATTTTGCTTTATGTATCTCATTTAAACAATAGTTATAAAGCTATTATTTGCTATCTTTATTTATTGTTTTTCATGTTCTCACAGTACTCCGTAAATGAAAATGCTATTTCTCTTTTTAAGCACTTTGCAGTTTAGATTTAGAACACATGCACACTCCAGGGTGCATCGATTGCCTACTACGCACCAGCCACTTTCCTGTGCTGTCACTTATCATCCAGGGCTGGATTAAGCGAGTGGTGGAGGCATCGCAGTGACGTGGCCATGCATGCATGTACTTTCCACATGGCCCTCAGCAGCCAGGAGACACCTGATTCATTTTCTTCCATGGTGATTTAGAAAGGACAAGTCACCTGACCACACTCAGGTGGCTTACAAGCTGCAAAGCCCAGGCTCCAGAGTAGTTTATTTAAAACATGCTCTCAGGGATAATAGAATGTCTCTGATTTCAATATTAGATAGAAGGGATTAAATGCTGTAAAGTAAATCAAAAATATAGCTATGCAAAGGAGGATTTTATAAAAAGCTTTTATAAAAAGGGCTCCCAATGCCAATAATTTGCTGTTCCTTGGCTGCAGAAATAAAAACCATTTTTACAGGTCAGATAATTGTGATTATATTTCTGTCTCTGGAAGACCTTTGCTTCCGTAATTTCAGTAATTGCAAACAAACATTACAGCTTCCTTCTCTTCCCTCCCTTCCTCAACATAGCTCATACGGGATACTTATTAATATTTCAGGATGGATTATAATTAATCATTAGCAGAGGAGATCAATCTCTATAAACCCCACCCCGAATTTATCATAACATAAATGCTATAGAAGCAATTTCATTTTTGTTTAGTGGAAGAAAACACAGAGTTTGAGTAGATTTTATTAAATACCACACTTAAGGGGTCTAAATGGCTGGTTAGTTAGATGATAGATAGATAAATAGATAGATAGATAGATAGATAGATAGATAGATAGATAGATGATAGATAGATGATAGATAACTTCTATAAACCTTTTATGTATAAGTTTGAGCAATGAATTGGATTTTGAAGACTTTCAACAGAGTGTGAAGACAGAGTGGCATGAAAAGAGAACTTATAAATGAAGAAAATTATGACTGTCTAAAAGGAAAATGCTTTTTTTTTCTATATAAAAATCATACAACATTAAGATTGAAAGCAAAATAAGAGGTCATATAGTAATTCCCTCTCATTAAATGGACAAGAGTACCAAGACATGGTGATGTTGAGTATTTCCTTAACTCACAAAACTAATTTGTTAGCATCAAGGCTAGGATCCAGGGCTTCTGCTGGTATGAATTAAAAAGTCTTATGCAAGAGCACTTCGTAAGTTTCAGGAACTACTTTTTAAACTACTCTTCCCTGTATTCCTGTGGCCCCCTAAGATTTAGATAAGTTCTTTTTGGTCAGAACAGTTAACAATGATCTGTATGTGGTTGATTAGATCACAAAACTGGAATAACTGGTCAGTGGTCCATTGAAATGGTCAGTGGTTATTTTCGATTATTTTAGCCAGTAGAATGATTAAACCAGCAATCAGTCATTTTAACAATTAAAGAAAACTAAGTAGGTGTGGTGAGGGGTATCACATAACTGTAGTGCAGTTTTGGATTGTGATTAAATAGATGTGAGATTGGACTTCCCACTCCATGAAGGATTTGGAGCAGGAATAGGATTTATACATATCCATGGAATGCTGTAATAGTGCTTAAACAGAGACTGGCCATCAAGCGGATGGCACAGGATTTATTCACTATTCCCTTACTTAAGGGAGGCTGTAAAAGAGTTATATTAAACAGCTGGTATAATGAGAACCCTGGACTTTATAAAACCTGGATATAAATCTGGATTTTGTCATTTACAGGTCTTGTGACCTTGGAAAAGTCATTAAATAAAGCTGTAATTTTCTCTTTTAAAATATAATAATAGCTTATTGGCTTATTGAGAGGATTAGACAGCATAATATGTACATAAAATTATTTGCAAAGCCATTTGGATATGTTAGGTGTTGCTGTTGTAGTTGGTACAACAAGGATTGAATCCTTGTCAATCCTTAGATGATACTGAATATCAAGTAATGATTATTGAACATCTGCAGCTCTGTTTTAGGTTCTTTGAGCAGTGTTTTTTTTATTTTTAAAAAATATTTAATTAATTAATTTATTTAGAGAAAGAGAGAGAGAGACAGAGCATGAGCGGGGTGGAAAGGCAGAGGGAGAAGGAGAGAATCTCAAGCAGACTCTCCACTGAGCAGGGAGCTCTGCTTGATCTCACCAGCCTGAGATCATGACCTGAGCAGAAACCAAAAGTTGGACCCTTAACTGACTGAACCACCAAGGGGTACCAACGCCACCAAGGCGCCCCTGAGCAGTGTTTTTTTAAAGTGTGCCCCCAGACCTCTAGAAACCCTGAGCTACTTTCAGAAAGTCCTGGAAATCAAAACTATTTTCATAATACTTTCGTTTTTTTCTTTTTTCATGTGGGTTGAAATTTGTACACAACGCTGGAGCCTTAGCAGTTCTGGTTTCTTAGCATGAATCAAGTAGCACCAAACCATAATGGAAGTCATGATATTCCTCAGTATATACCCTTGAACCTAAAGCAAAACCAAAGACAAACAAACAAAAAAAGTCCTCGATCCTTGATTTAAAAAAGCGAGTCTGTAACACCAAGGGAAACCACTTCTACTATTTGTTGTTGATAAAATTTTAGCTTTCAAGAAATATTAGAATTTTGGAAAATTTATATCTGCCATTATGAGCTGGAAAGATTCCCAATACTGAAATTTCTAATGGGACTGTGATAGTGATATTAGTGAGTGTGATTATTTTTCAATACTGTATAATGAAATGTGTTAATAATTGGAAGATCTGCATAACCCAGTGAACCAATATTTTCCAACAGATTAATTCATGATGTTATAAAAATCATGCACCAGTCAAAGATGATCTATTTGGAATGCAAGATAAAGAAGGGAAATGAACATAAAAAGAATGGAAGGCTTATTGATATGCTGTCAAATTCCATATTACAACTTTTAAGAAACTACTACTTGTCAACATTTGTTGTATATCAAAGAAGAATATCCACAATTAGATGAAAATTCTACTTAACATGTTTGTTTCCTTCCCAGTTACAGATTTGTGAGAGGCTGGATTTTCTTTAGCTCCTCAACCCAAATAATTCATTGCAAGACTGAATGTAAAAGCAGATATGAGAATTCAGCATCTTTTATTAAGCCACATATTAAAGAGATTCATAAAACAATACCATTTTCCTTGCTCTTTTTAATTTTGGAAAATACGATTATCTTAGTGTAGTATATTATTTATGTTAACATTTAATTAGTTTGCAGTTGTTATTTTTAATGAATTACTAAATAATTTAGAAATAAAATTGGTTTTACTTTAATATGCTAAATATCAATAACTAAATATACATAAATAAAGGCTGTTGTCATCTTGATAATTTTTAATAATGTAAAGTAATCCTGAGACTAAAATTTTCAGAATGTCTGCTCTAAGCTGTCATTGCTGAAGATGTTGGAACCACCATAGTATTACCAAATCAAACTGGAATGGAAAGTTTATATTCTATTTAGGAAACATTTTAAATTGTAATTTGACTCCCCAAAGGCCCTTCATATATGCCTAAGAGTGGACAAAATTCCTAACTGCAAGTTTTTTTGTGTATCTCCCTGGGCAGATTTTCCTTTTGCTTGCTACTTTGTTTGTGTACCCCATCTTTCTAGTTCATCTTTATAGGCATATTGCTTCCACAAAAGGGCATGACACAAATGGGGCCTTAATAAATCTATGTTGGTTAGAAGAATAACTGAATGCACACAGACATTCACACAGGGGGCATTCTGACTGATGTATATGAAAATCTCATAGGCACCATAATGACGTGGATAGATGCAAATGAATGAATATATCATGAACTTGTGGCTCATGATTGCTGTGAATTTTGGTGTTTGAAAATGGAGGATATAATGTCACCCTATATCTACCCGATTAGTATAAGTTTTGTGAAAGGAAATTTTAAAAGCAAAAAAGGGTACTTTTAGACATCAATAGCAGTAAGAAGAATAGAGCTTAAAGGACACTTTAAATAATATTCAACACAGTAAATGATTTGCTGTGGGAGGTATTTAGAGAGAGGACTAAGGAATGAAAGGCACAGGTATGGTTGAAGATGTAAAACTGAGTCAGCCAAGAAATGGTTATCTGTAGAAACAAGAGAAGAGTCCATAGCATCCTGTGAAGTTGGAAACAGTGAAGTTGGTTTTATGGTATGTTAAAACTTAGGGCACACACCTCTGAAATGATAGCTAATTTACCTAGCTCACTATCTTCGAGGTTAATGAAAACTTTAAGAATTAAGAACTTTGTTTTCTGAGAAACAATTTCAAAGTGGGTCCTGAAATAGAGGCTTGCCTACTGATGTCAGATTATTCAACAGGTGAAAGAGAAGCCACTTCGTGATTATTTTATCAAACTGGATTTAGGTGGGTTTTTTCAGGGAATAAAAGGGGAGAGATATTTGACCTGAGTAGTTGGGAAAGAATGCCTCTAAGTCCAATTTGAAAAAGCAATTTCTATTTATTTCCTTATGGATACCTAGATAAATGTTACTATGCTTAACAATTTTTAGTGTAGTTCAAAACAGGGATATTATAAAACAGACTATTTGAATTATTGTTCAAAATTTTTTACATTAACATTTGGTAAGAAAAAAGATAGCATTTGTGTAAAATCTCACTCCAATTTATTGGTCACTTTAGTATTCAAAGGAACTTTTAAGGCAAAGAATTAAATGTACATTAATTTAATTCACTTATGTTCTTTCTTATCACAAAATATCATGTATTATATCATGATTTTTAAAAATCCCCCCAAATAATCTCAAAATGACTGAAACATTAGTAAGCCTTTCTCTTCACTCTAGAAATGGCCTCTACCATGAGTGATCTATAAAAAGAGCTGACTAAATATTTAAATGTAAAATTCAAACCTTGGCTTTTACTTAAGTATAGAAACCATCAAGTGATACCATACCATATTTCGCTGATCCTGTATATTTGGTTTGCTTTCTATCTTCTCCTCTCTCTTAATTTCATGATGTTTCTATAATCCTTCATCCATTCTTACTATTGAAACATATTTTTGTTGTGTATATGTGCACAAATATTTATGCTATATATGCGTACACGCATTTTCTATTTTTGATGGAAAGAGTTTGTGGTTATGAACTGTTAATAGTTCCCTAAGCAGCAATGATGCATGCACTTCTAAATCAGAGAGGAAAGCAATATATATATATATATATATATATATATATATATATATATATCTTACATATATCTATATGTAGATCCAAATCTTTCCTCTCAAATATAAGGAGATAAATCTGTATCTATGTCTGTATCTACAGTTCTATAAATTTGCCCTTTGTTATTTGGCTAGAAGAAGATGAAGGAAATATAATCAAGATTGTACTTCTGGTTTTTCCCTTTTAGGCAGACGTGAAAACCTCGAACTGACTTTAAAGTTCAAGTCATGAACACACATGTTCTACGGTGTGCCCGAAGTCTCAATTCTGTGTGCCTCATGAATATGGCAAAGCCCTCAGCCATCCTACTAAAAGATACCAATGAAACATGCTGATTTTAGATTCAGTGAAGCCCAATTTCTCAGGATAACACACACAGGACTCTGCTACTCTAATCTACACAGGACAAGAGCTAGCTTGCCGTGGGAAGCCCAGCCTGTCCTTTGGGCATTGTATCTGTGGCTAACAACCGTGCTAGTTAATATAACAGTGGCTTATATAAGTTATGGTGGGAAAAACTGTATGGTAATGTACATTTTTACGAGTTAGTAAGAAATCCTCTAATAGAAACAGAACATAATGAAATTGACATGAGCACATGTCATTTTCCTATTTTCCTATTGTAGGGGGAAAAAAGATTTTACAACTCTGCTTGCTCCCTTCTCAAACTTGGATAAGCTACTTCAATTTAAATAAGTTTTCCATTTTTTTTGGTTTTAGTTTTGATTTCCTGATTTAGAATATACATCCAGTTATATTCCTACACAGAAAAAAGAGACTTTGTCTAATAAATGTGAGCTTGTTTAAGAAACACTGAGAAGGCGGGCAAGAAATAGTATGTACTTTTCTGCATGGATGTTAAAACAATATCACTAATATCATTTTGGATAGAACTCTCACTCCTGCTGTTTGGAAAGCAAATGAGCTAATGTTGTAATTTCTCTTCTTGATAAGATTCATCAGTGGTTGATTCCCAAAACTGCATGGTAAGTACATGCGCAAACGTAATCAACCAAATCATTAGCATTTATTAAAGAAGACAGTTTCAAACTGATGGGCAGCATGGAAGAAGGATATAAATATAAATCTCTTCCTCTCTAGATCCTATTTGAATTTATACACAGAATGTGTTTTGCAGTACAATTAAATGTATTTTTGCTCTTTCTATGAAAGAGGGGTCAATACATATCCTGCCCCCATACACAATGGTAAAAATACTATTTTAGAGCCTATTAAATTGAGTTTCAGATTTATGTGAAATAGCAAGTATGTTAAAAAAAAAGATGCATTGATGTCTTAGCTTGACATTGTTTTGAAGTAATAAATCAGTCTCTAACCTTTGCTTGCATTTTGTTATTAAGTTGATAGTTATGCTTCATCATAAGGTGGTATCCTCACGTCCCTCAGGAAAAGAATTCTATGAAAATGTTATTTATCCTTGATTGCTTTGGGTCAAAGCAACTTTAAGGTAGTTACCATGCTTCCATCTTTTTCATGTTAAAGGATAAATATAAAAGTAACATTTTGTCACTTAGTGGTATAGTCTTGTTTTTCAGTATCGTTGTGCTTAGCATTAAGTGATCTAACAGTTTATTTCTCTTAAAAATGATGAGATTGTGAAATGCAAGCATGTAATTCTCAAAAAGTCATGATTTGCAATTTACTTTTCAGAGTCTAAAATCCAGTTACTATTAAGAATATCTAATACCTATTTTAGAATATGCTGCATTGTAGTATATTAATATAAATCATACTAAAATACATGTTTTTGGCAAGGTTCTTATAAATATTTTTACAAGTTTATGAAAGCTTATGAAATGTTATCCTTCAGTCTAAATATTTACGGGTACACGTGTTCCAAGAAAAGTCCAGCATCTTTCATGAAACATTCTCCCATTTCACCACACACAATTAAAGCTTACCTCAACTTAAAGTAAGAGTTAAGTCGGTTACTTTCGGTAGTTACTAAAATCTCACAATTCATTATGATATACCATAAAGGAAGTCTTTATAGTAGACCTAGTCTACATTTCATCATTTACACTATTTACATTTAAACAAATAGATTTAAAAAGGAAAGCCACTGTTAAGATGTCTGTCGTAAGTTTGTTGTAAGGCTGATCTTCTAATACATTTTATTGCTTCCTACTAGTGAAGGGTCCTTAAGAGAAAAAGAAAATGGCAAGAAGTGAGAGTTTGTTAATAGGTCATAGGTTTGGGCTCTGTTTACAAGATTCTGAAACAATGGGATAATGCATGAAAAATTAAGTCATGCACAAATGTTTCCAATTACTCACTTGTTTGGATTGCATAGATTGAACCAAACATGAAAATTAAAATCTGCGTTTTTCGCCCCATTGTTTACTGTATGGGAGATTTGACCTGATAGGTCATATTTGTGAACTTATGCAGGAGTAACTGTGACTGTTCCTACTTATCACTTCAGAATCAAGCAAAGCTAAGGATTGAGTCAGTCAATCCATAGTGACTTATTAAAATAAGGCATTTTAAGTATTTCGAGAATGGGCATGAATAGACCAGTGATGATGACTCCAAATGGCAGGTGTTTCACAAGTAAGGAGCTACCTTGGACCCCTTACATCACCTTTAGGAATTTTTAAAAATGAGCCTGAACTTTTATGAGATTAATATATTTTTGAGTATGCCATGATAATTAATTTTCCTATACCATTCAATTGCTTAAAGACACCTCTCTCATGGTCTCCTGCCTTTAGTTAACATTCTGGTCACATGTCATATCGTACCTTTGGCTAGAATACCTACTACTGGTTTTTCCCTCTTCTGCTTGAAATTGACATCATACACTGAAAGACGAAGGGGCCAATGTGCTTCTTAAGAAGCAAGTAGTCATGAGACTTCACCTGCCACCACAGATAGAAAAAAAAAGGGGGGGAGCTTAGCAATTTCAAGAGCCACAATTTACCATGGAAGCCTCTACTTAATATTCCGCTTGATCTGCCAAGTTTATAGCCTGGCAAATCTGAATACAAATGTCGATGCAAATGAGGATTCATTATTCTTACAAGGTCTTTGTGTTGAAGCTTAATGTAACTTGGTTCCTATGGTTGCTCAGGGAACGTAGATTGCAAGACAGCAAAAAATGATGAAAAGAAGAAAAATAGAGAAAGAAAATAATAGAAATAGAAGGAAATGTTTAAAATGCACTTCAGCCTGAAATGTGAGGATGCATAGGGACAAAACATTGTCATTACAATCTCTCTTTCTTGCCAGTATAAGATATTTACTTCTCATCAGCAACAGAAGAGTTAACCACTCAAGAACATTCTACCCAGAGAGAAAACATAACAATTCTCCTTTTACTGATTATAACACATTGTTCCCATTATAAAACCAATTTCTCAAATTGTCAAAAATTTTTACCATTCTTTTATAATTATAGAGCTCATGGGCTGGTGGGACCTACACATTCCGATCTCTAAGAAGACTACAAATGCATTTAAAAAACCCCACCCAACAATTCCCTTCCTTTCCGAATGGATTAATTGCCAAATAATTCTGAATCAACATGTTAAGAAAGCTAAAATTAATACACTACACATTGAAAAATCACCACAGTTTAACATCATTCATTTATTGTTTACCATAACCCATTGCACGCAAAGGTTGCAAAACCCCCAAGTTAGGAGAAATCCTGAGAGGCTGCAAAATTATGATCCTAACTCATATACCATAGTATATTGTTCCGATGAATCTTTTGCATGGTTAGCTGTTGTTTACATATAAATACCTTCTCCGGAAATAAAAATGTACTGAAGGTAACAGGAGCTGCAAAGCTTAGCAGATACGATGATCCCAAGATCATTGCAGTAAGGCTTGCTTCTTCATCCATAAATAAAGCACATTTGCATCCATTCAGTCAAATTAGCTCCATTAAAAAGGTGGTTATAATTAGCTCCTTTTTCTGGTTCACGGGTAAAATTCTTGCATGCCTGCTGTTTTGATTAAATCCACCATTGTCTTCCAATAGCTAGTGCTAATTCTTCCAAGGAAATCTTCAGTTGAGGTGTTATTTTATTCTGCGCTTCCGTTAGTTGTCTAATTTACGCCAAGTCCCTGCAGTGTTTCCTTAAGCCATCCTCTTTGTCTTGCCTTTGAAATTTACCAAATCTTACAAGAAATCAATACTTAATTGATTATTCACTTTTCTGCAGCTTCAAACAGCAAGCACGCATAAGATCCTGGAGGAGTCCCCCGATTTCCAATGCGGGAGGTTGTTTGGTGGCAGAGCTCTGCAAGTGTCCAACAGCAGGCATTCCATGGAGCCGTGCACTGGCGTGGAGTGCCAGCGTCTGATAAAGAAAACGAAGATACTCTAACGAAGCAGGAAAAGTTCCTGGATGAGGCAGATCCATCTCAAGGCTTCGGATAAAAGGCTGAAGCAGGAGCAATTGGATACCAGAACATCAGATATATGTATATATACATATATATTTTTTGCATTAATCCTTTTGCTTTTTGCTTACCCTTTTCTTCCCTTGGCACAGAAGTGGAATATCCCAAGTGCCACCGAACTCAGAGAACTCCACGCCGGAATGGGGGTGAGACTGGTGGTGTACCTCTGGCATAGGATAAGGATGGCAGGCACGTAATATTACGAAATGTAGGACAAATTCAAGCAAAAGAGAGGGAGAGGGAGAGAGAGGGGGAGAGGGAGAGCTAGAGACAGATGGCGGATCTGGCTAGGAGCCAAAGCCAGTGAAATGAATTACATTGCTGAATAACTGTACACCATTGATTCTGCCACTTGTTGCTGCATGGCAAAAAAAAAAAAAAAAAGAAAGAAAGAAAAAAAAAAAGCCCCAGTGTATGCAGGAATCTCCTTATTTGTCATGTGGGCGGCAGACAACTTTCACACACAACTCAGTCCTGACAATGATATGCTCTGGGTATCTTGGGTGGGTGTGGAGGTGCGTGAGAAGGTGGTGTGCATGCGTGTGTGCCCGAGAAGCGAACGGGAGTGCGTGTGCATATGTCTGTGGGAGAAAGGACAAACAATCCTCGCAATCCGGCCATTTTTGTTTAATGAAGAATGGAAGACTGGCATTCAGAGATGTGGTTATGTGCCGCATATTAATGTGTGCTCACCAGACAGCCTCCCCCACTTTAAAAATGAGTGGCACAGAAGTGAAGCCCTCTATAGATCAACCACGTGGGAGAAGCAACTCATGAGGTAACATATCATCTCGAAACCTACAAATGGGGCGCAAGGAATTCTGCAGAAGAACAAGTTTCTCTCTGACAGAAAGAAAAGCTGGTTCCAGGGATATGATGTTTGGGTGTTTTCGAAAAGACAGCCAGTCTCAGCAGATTGTTCAATAAATGCTTCATACCCAGGATGAAGGGAGACATTATGGGATGCCCAGGGGGCTTTGGAAATCAAATACAATGTTTGAGTAGCACAATTTGAGGTACATTATAAAAAAGCAATTTGAATTGCCAATGAGGCGACACATATCTGCATGCTAATTAGACCTGTGTCAAGCTTAGTCTGCAGGCTTCTGTTGATGGGGAGGAATGTGCGTGTAGCTCTGCTGAGAGATTGTTTCTGCATAAATTATCAGCTTTGTCCTACTGATCATTTTCCCAAACAAACATGAAATGCAAGATCAAAAGGCGATTCTAAAATTAAAATTATTGATTGACAAAGCCTAGGTTTCAGAATCTAATTAGAGGAGGCACAAACAAAAGCTGATATTATTACTGACTATGCCTCAGCTAGCAGCCAGATTGTGCAGGGTTTGTAATTTATCTTTGTTTATGCAGCCAGGATATTAAAAATGTAATTAAAATGGTAAAATGATCTGATCAGAAATAGCCACCTAGTGGCAAGTATATTATTTTAAATGGATTATAAAGGCATTGGTCTGTGCAAATAAAAAGCTTTTTTTTTTTTATGACAAACCTAGCATCTCATTGAGACCTTGCTAAGCAATTTATCTTTTGCTAATAAGTTGTCTTTTGTGTTTTGTTCCATAGATAAGAAACATCATTTATACCCCTCATTTGTACACTAATAAACATTCTGTTATTACAGGTGACATCCTGTTATTACAGGAACATCTTTCACAAATTATGGTATATTTTTGTCCCAAATGGACGCAATTCAACACCTAATTCTGCACACTCATCGTATACATTAGATATAATAATTATATGTATTCAGTGGCATCAGCAGGTAAAGTCATTCCCTCTTCATTTGGGCTCTCATTTGTAGTAGGTCTGGATATCTCTGGAACTTGGCATTAATGGTCATCTTGAGCCCTGAAAACCGAATTGCGAAGCAAACCCACTTGCCGACTAAGTACCTTCTTCAACGTGTTACTTCAGAACAGATACAGGTGCTTAAAAGCACGTAATAAGGTGATTCAAGTGATTTATAGGCTAGATCTTCTCTCATTTAGCAACATTTTGGAAGTGCCAATGAATTATTTTAGAAGCAAATTGTCTAATATAAAATTTATTAACCAAAATGCATCTGCTGTCATCTAATTGTGGATTTTGCAGGCAGCCGCCAGAAACAGCCTTGTGATTCTCTAATAAAGCATCTAAAAATGCATGATAAATACTTCTAAGAAAAATGAGAGCCCTGCTTGTGAGGTCTACATAAGACACATTGGAACCCATTTATTTTCCCTTTTTTTTTTTTTTTCATGAAATCACTATGGACCTGCTCAATTCCCTTTTAAGAAATTCACAATTTAGGGTTCTGTCAGCAGCTCTGGGGTCTTTTGTTAGGTGCACTTAAAATGCCAGATTAAATATTAATATGTGGTTAGAGTTGTGCTATTTTGCAAGCCCTGAAACCCTATTAGTAAATCATGATCTGGTGACTGATGCAAGAAATTTCAAGGCACCAACAGTGCAGATTGCTTTATGCCCATCAATCTGATGGATCACTAATTTTTAGCAAATTGGGCCTTTGGACTCATAGCTGTAAGCAGGTACATGTTTTCCATCAAAAGAGCACATGGTCCACCTACTACAGCATTTTCTGCACAAAATGTGCACCCTAACAAGCAGACTTTTTTTTTTCATATTTACTAACAATCTTTGCATGAGCAATGCTGTACTTCAAAAGACACTTTTAGTTGTGTGACAAAGTGTCCCCCCCACCCCCGACGGCCCCACCAAATAGTTGGAGATTTCCTGGGCTTCCAGAAATATCTTCAAGGAAAATAAAAGAGGGGAGAAGTTGATACGAGAAGAGGGAGAGACCAGCCCCACTGACAATCTTTTAAAATGAGAAATTATGAGCTAACAAAGTAGTCCTTGAGAGTTTCAACAGTACCTCTCAAGCTCTGGTGAACAAGGAGATAGAGCAACCCCACATAAGACTAGGGAAAAGACTTCGAAAACTGAAATAGTAAGAATAATGAAGTTGCTTGAAAGCACCTCTTCTCTTCTTTCTGAAAGTATGTCTATGTAACATGCAACTGCCCTTGAAAAGTGAGAGACTTTTCAACATATGGCTCATTTCTCAAATGTGGTCAAAAAATCACTATTTGATCCTTTGATAATCCAGGCGGGAAAACATCTTTATTGGTGATATTTGTTTCACACAGATGGGCCTTGACTCCTAAATCCTTGTGATATGAATTAACATATTTCATTATAGTATTTACCAATTATAAAGCATTTCCCTCTCAGTGGATACTTGCCAAGCTTATGTTGGGTTCTGCTTTACCATCTGTCCTTTTTTGTCTTTCAT
This sequence comes from Ursus arctos, assembly GCF_023065955.2. Classification (NCBI taxonomy): domain Eukaryota; kingdom Metazoa; phylum Chordata; class Mammalia; order Carnivora; family Ursidae; genus Ursus; species Ursus arctos. Next base: position 32,319,688 of record NW_026623078.1, on the reverse strand, counting down.
TTTTACAGACCATTCTGCAGTACAGACACAGCAATGAATTTAAAGGGATGAGCATGAAGGACTATCGTCTTCTCTCCTCTCCCTCATTGTTATTATTATTATTAATTTAGAAATAGGTAGAGTTCAAAGGCAAAGCCAACATTTAGGCAATAGATGCCTTTAGTCACAGTTTAACTCAATGTTTCCCTGAATTTTTATGTCTAAGAATATAAAACTCATTATTATAAGTTATTTTAAATTATTGAAGTCAAGTTTTTATCTGCAAAATTAGTCAGCTTACTACACAATAATGGTTACATTCTACATAAGATTCATTCATGCTCAGGCACACACACACATACACACACATATTATTTCATTTTTCCAATAACCCTAAAAACCCAAAGTTATGACAATCACACACTCAAAGCATTCCCTAATTGTGCTTATTTAACCTAGGAATGGGCCAGTTGGAAATGAAGGATTACTCTCTGGGTAGACAATTCAAAACAACTTTTCTCTCTCCCCACCCCCCTTAAGATTTATTTATTTATTTTGAGAGAGAGAAAGAGAGAGAGAGAGGGTGGGAGGGGCACAGGGAGAGGGAGAGAGAATCTTAAGCAGGTGCTAAGCCCAGCATGGAGCCCGGTGCAGCACTCTATCTCGTGACCCTGAGATCATGACCTGAGCCGAAATCAAGAGTTGGACACTAAACCGACTGAGCCACGCAGGAGCCCCTCAAAACACCTTTCCTGTATTCTTCCCCCTAACTTCCAGCTTTGGCTTCAGTTATTCTCTCCACCTCCCATCCTCCCCTATAAATAAAGCAGAGCATGAACTTCAGCTGTTGTTTTTATCCATAGCTATGATTCTTTTCACAACGTAAGAGATGATGTCTTGTCTTTACATTCTTCCCCAAGTCCTCAGGATGTTGAATTGATTTTCCAAGATAGAGGAAAAAAAATAAGAGAACATTACTGCCACAACAGACCCATACTAAAACAAATTTAAAACAAAATGTTTAACATTCTCGACACCAACTACATTAGGTCCTCTTGTTTCTTCCCCTTCGTAATGGCACCTGGGCTTGCTACTTTAATTATTTTCAATGATTGTGTTTTTTATCAGACATGAGGAGAGGAACATTGTCTATCTCATTCGTTAAATACAGTTCCTGATGTGTGGCAATTTATTCATTAACTATTTGTGAGCAAATATATGAATGAATGAATAGTTCTGAGAACAGAATTAATAACTTAATTTTGGAAGAAAAGTTATATATACTTCAGAGGAACAGCAGATAGTGCTAAAGCATAAATTTCTCTGACTGATGTTTTAGTTTGCTGATTCATTGACATAAAATTTTAACATGATGTTTCAGTGGAGAGAAACATGACAACTCAACTTTGAGATAATCAGTTGATAAGATGTTTCCCTTGAACTGTAGGGTGTAAACGCTCAAGGAAACACTCTACCTAACTGCACGTCCATCAACTAGCAGATAAGTGGTCAGATCAGGAATTCCTTAAGTCCCCATTTACCATAAAAACGCTATGTTCTATTTGTCCACACAGCTGGCCTGAAGACTGTATGAGGGTGTAGGCTAAGCTGTAATAACAAGTATTGTGGTTCCAACATTCACAAGATTATTCCTCATGGAACAGTCCAGATAAGAGGAGGCAATCCAAGGTATGCAGGCAGCTCCAGCTAAGTCCATAGAGGCTCCCTGTTTCTATCTTCTTGCTCTAACATTTTCAGCTTAAAGCAGGTCTGTATTCCACATGATGGGAAGGTGTAAAAAGAGGAAGGAGGCACAAGGTTTTTAATTGCATGGTCACGGCTATTATAAGGGACACCTCCAAATGTAGTCTTCAGGTGGGTGTGCACGTGCAGCTCCTAGGAAGAAAGAGAGAATGAAGACAAGGAGGGAAATTAACAATATCGATTTCAAGGAATTCTCTTAAAGTGTCTTCTCTTTTCTGACCCCTAACTCCCACTAGTTTCTCCTCAGAGCTGTTTAAGTTCCAGCTCTACTTAGCCTTAGAAATCACTCTACTTATGTGTGTCAGTCTTCTCTTTGGCAAAAAAAAAAAAAAAAAAAATGGAACTTAGCTATTACAAAATTTTATTGTCTCTAAAATTCTGTGATTTTTTTTCAAGTAAGAGAAATGAAAAAAGAATTTGTTAACTATATAGACCACAAATAATATTACAGAAGCATAAAAATGTCCCCCAATTTAAAATATAGTGTTGAGCAACTTTACAATGTCTTATGACAGACGAAGTTATTCTCAAAGGTCATCAAAAGTTCCTCAATAAATGTTTTCTATAACCTTCAAGAGCTCTGATTCTTCATTTCTTAATATCGAAGTTCTTTTAGGACATATTTTCTGTAAAGGACCAATCATGTACCAAATTCTTCTCTAAGTCAAGAGCTAAAAGACCCTTCCAACCTGGTTATAGTGGTAGGGGTAAAAAGAAGTGATGAGAGGGGTACAAGACTCATTTGATAAATATTCGATATCTTCTTTATATGAGATAACATATAAATTATATTGATAGACACAATAAAGACCAAATCATGCTCTTCATGATTAATAAGTTTATAGTTCCCTAGGCTCACGGAGGCTTATGATATTTGTTATAATAATCAAATGAATCATGTTCTAGGATATTTTAACAGAAGAAAGATACCAGACGACAGTTTGAGAGTAGGATGGGCAACCAGTGTAGAGGCGAGACATGGGATTCAGACTTGCATTCACCCTCTTGGGCGAGGCTGACTTATTCCATGTGCTGAAAGAAAAGTTCAATTTGGGACAAGAACACTTTGGTGTTCAAATTTTATGGCAATTTCCAGTTGTGGTGCATATAAATGGAAGGAAATTTACAGAGCGAGGTCTCAGAAGTACCAATTGTGAGTTAGGAAGTCCAGGCTAGTAATACATTTTCTTTAGGAATTGCTGAAACTCAAACTCATAGTCTTAGAATCAGAATCAAAGTTCTAATCTCTGGAAAAGAGATTGGCAAGATTTAGGTAAGAGTTGCAGTGTTGGTGGGGATTGAAATATTCAACAAGTTAAAAGCAGTGGCTCAGAAATGGAGAGCAAGGTAAATGGGATTAGAATTCAGAAAATTAGGCTCATATTGGGAAAGATTGTGAAATACTAGACAAAATAATTTAGGATTTTGTTCCTTAAGAAACGCAGAATTATTGCAATGTTTGGTTTTGTTCTTAGCTGAAGAAAGACATTAACAGAGCTGTATTTTTAGGAAAATAATCTCTTCGAGGTGATTTGGAAAAGGCTGAGGCCAATGTAGAAAAATTCATTTATCTCGTACATTTCCTATTGAGCAATTACATTATGCTATATGTAGTTTTTTACACCAGGGATTCAGAGAAGTAACTAAGTATGCAATTAGATGAAGCCTCAGAGAGAATTTACAGTTGACCTGCACTAGCATGTTGGCAAGGAAAATAAATACAGGAGAAAAAAACAGAAGCAGAATCTTCAATACTGCATTTCTGAATAGGAAGTGTGACGTTCAGAATAAAACTGAAATGTTGAGCTTGAATAACTGAGATGATATCAGTTTCATTAAGAAAAATAGAAAATATCAAAGTTATTTTGGATTGGGATGATCAGGAGACATACTGAACTTCATCTACAGATGAGGAAATTATATGGAGAATTTTCAACAGGCATTAGAACTAAGGATCTGGAATTTGGTAAAGAGGCCCGGAGAGGAAACAATAAGATACTTAAGCATCATGTATAAAGGCAAATGTTAAAATCATGGGTGTGTAGTCACTTACAAACAGAGAAGGTGAAAGAGAAGAATGAAACCATTCATTCATTCATTCATTCATTCAACAAATAAGTATTGAATGCTAATGAAAAATAGAGAAGGAGAGAATTTAAAGAAAGCAGGAGGTTTACACAGCAAATGCTGCCAAGGGGACTAAAGCTTGGGAAAGACAATGTGTTGTATTAGAAAATAATGGGCTACTTTTAAAGTAGGTATTCTTGTCAATAGAAGGAGAGAAAGCTAATTCATAATGAGACTTTTTAAAAAGGAAAATTAAGAATAGGAAGACAACTGGGTAGAATACTTTTTTCTTTTTCACAAATTGTGGAAGAATCTGAGATTTTATTTAACAGGCTAAAAAAAAGTTATCATGGCTAAGGGGAGATAGAAAGTAGCTTGAGTGGGTCAATGAGGGCAGTTTAGAGTTGAGCTTCCGGGGGGGAATATTTTATATGTGAGAAACATACCCTGCTTTCAAACATTAATTTTATAAAGACTGTCTTCATAATATTGTAGGTTATTTTCCTTTTCAAAGCAAAGCAACACTGTAAGATCCTTGACTCTATCGAATATGTTCACAGGTCAAGTGGATGCTTCTATCTTGAGGATAGGGTCTGGTGTGCAACTCTAGTCAATGGCCTCAGAGTTGCAGGGCTTCTAGTCAAATTCTGTCATTGGATCCCTATGAAAAGGAAATACCCTTCATCAACCTTTGGGATAGAAAGAGTCATGCTTTAGCAGTAAAGAAACGTATTATGAGTTTTATTAGGTTGAAACTAGTTTCTACCTGATCTAAAAAGTCACCTTGCCCCTATGTAAAGAGGATTATTTATATAATTATCTGCACATAAGTCCCCGTCAACCACTATATATAATTATTTCATGGCATTCAAATTCAGCACAGAAACATCAAGACCTAAGTACAAATATTATTACTATAATGGGTTTTCATTTCCAGAGGTCGTCAGGGGAAGGGATTAATTTTGCTGCTTTATTGTATACACAGCGAAGCACACAGAGTCACGTTACAATGCCTCTGTCTTGAAAATTGCATTTGAATGTAATAAGAAAGGCACTTTTTGAAACAATTTTACAATTTTAGATACATTAACTGCATTTCTCTCCATCTTGCTTTGCTAACAGGTTTTGAGGCCTTTCATTTGGATAACGCTGATTCCTGCCAATTTTAGAAGGAAAATGTTTCAAACGCTTTCTTAAAATTCTTTTTCCATCCTTTCTTTGATAGTTTTTAGATTGCCCATCTAGGTCAGTCTGCAAGTGTTCTGTTTCATGGAATTTCCGAGGAGCACATTTTAATTTAACAACATAGAAAATTAAGCGTGATGGAGACCTGACTTAGTATTTGAATTGCAGTTTTCATCAACATGTATTTCTTAAAGCTCTAGTAATAGGTAAAGCTCAGCGCTTTTCTTGAATCAGTGTCAGCCCATGGAGCTTAGGGTTTTTTTTTTTTTTTAAGGGGTTATTTAATTAGAATGTCAAATTGATCTTGCAACTGTAAGAAATGTCTATTTGACATATGTGAACCAGAATACTTATTCCATGAAGCACTGAGCTCAGGAAAGTTCTTTCTTAAAGGGAAATGTCTATCTTTGCAGAACAAAGACAACTTCTTGTAAAGCTACCAGTCTCTGCGAAGTAACATAATATGACACTAAATTAACCTGTAGGTTGATTATATAATTAAGAAAGATCAGTCTTTGCAGCTCTAAATTTATGTTAACCAAAAAACTTATGTACATGTGTATTTCCCTATTTGAGTCAAAATGGTTATTTTATGTCAAGTTGAAAGTTTTGCTAATCCTTTTTTTTTTTTTTTTTTTTACCCATTGTGCTATTAAATTTGAACTGGATATTTTCTCTTTCTTTCTTTTTTTAAGGGAAATACTAAAATCACTAAATTATAGAATTGGAATATCCCTTTGAGATCACCCAGCCCAGTCTACTCAGGTGAAAAACCTGAGGCCCAGGGAATAAGTTTATTAGAGGTAGAAATGGGGCTGTGGAGCACTGAATTGCTAATCCAAGGTTCTTTTCAGAGTGTACTGATGCAATTATGAGCACTATTCAGATTGTCAATGCTTTCAAAAATATTCATTGCTAATATATTTGTGCATATGCAAGAAGAGCACGTTCTTTGGAAAAAATACAGATTATTCAACATTTATCACAATGTGTTTTTCAATTTTAAACTTTAATGCAGATTCAGAAGCTATCTCTTATGAATTCAGAAAGTAAAAACAATCGAGTTCTTAAAATTAGAAGTATTTTTGATTTTTGAATAGTCTGAAATTTTATACATCTTATATCAGAGGTTTTTAATCTTTTTGTGTGTCATCCATCCCTTTGATAATTTAGTGAAGCCATAGATCAATTCCCAGAATAAAATTTTTAAATTCATGATAAAAAACATTGCAAAGCTACAGAGGAATCCAATTATATAAATATTGTTAATTAAGAAATCAGTTTCCATAAAATAGTATGTGCTTATTTATTTACTTATTAACATTAAATAATATCTAGTGAGTTTAACAACTGCCATGTTTTCAAAGTGGTCATGAATATACAAGATATTTCAAGATATATGCAACAATTATATTGCAATACAATATATATTATATATATGTATATATATATTTTATTATATATATAATAATCTGATTTGTATTGGTGACAAAGACAAAGGTACTGCTAATGTTAATACTTTCATAGTTTCTTTCCTATACTCATTTTGAACAAAATGCTCAATTTCAGTTAGAAGTTCATAATATGAAGATGTTAATTTTTTTTTCCTAATTTCAGGACTCCATCTGAGAATCCCATGATTTACACTATTTTCCCTATTTTTGGTGTTTTAAAACCAAGGTCAAACCCACCCAACATGGAGGGTTCAGAGGTAGCCCAGGGCTGTTTCAGAAAACCACTCTGTATCCTCACAGAGGTCCTGGCTGCCCCAGCTCCAAACCCTGCTACCTGAGAGCTCCTGCTTGGCCTCATTACCCGAATGGTAGTGCACATGACTACGGAATTTCAATCTCCACTTTTCCTAACTGACCTTGACTTGGCTTGCCCCTCTAACTTGAGATTCACTCCTCTCTGTCCTCTTAATTCTTTTCTCACTCCCTCTCCTCACCGCACCCCTTTCACATGCGGGCAGACACACATGCACACACACACTCATCTGTCTTCTGAATCAAAGGTCAGGAAGCAAAAAAGTATGCCATCTCTATATATTTACCTATGGGTGCTATGTGACTCTTCAATTTTATTAAAATACTTCCAGATTTAAAGAGAAATCCTTCAACTCCGGACAATTTCACTGAAAAAAATGGACTACAATTCAAATAAATTGAAGAGAGAATTGTCTAGCATGCATATAAAGAATGATCGGCTTATATTACAGTATTTCAGTATTTTATTTTATACGCAGTGTGTATAATCACAAATATTTTTAGGAAGAGAAAAATACAACCCAAATGAATATTATGGGAGAGGTTGAAGAGCCATTCATATTCCATACATAGTGTGTATACCTTTTACGGACTGTTGGGTGGAAAAACATATTCTTATATTGATATGAATGATCAGAAATACCTTTATTAATTGGAAAATTGCTAGTTTCCAGTTGGGCTTTCCATCTTCTCAGCACACATATGTATATTTCCTTTTGCATTTAAAAAAATGCACCTTCTTTCTGATTAAACATAAATGAAAAGTCAAAATGTCTATAGTTGGAATGATCAAAATATTTTTTGAACTGTTTTAGAATTTAGGGGAGTCATAACTCTTCAAAATCTGATAAATGCTATAAACTTTTTACCTAAAGATAAATAAGTTTTTGGATATAGACATACACAAACATTTTCTTACAATTTTTGGAGGTTTATGGAATTCCTAAATTTCATGGATAGATCCCAATAAAATCAATAAATCTAGGTATACTCGTCAGAGTAGTCTAGATTTTGCAATGGTTAGACATGATCCCCAAATCTCAGGTGCCAACAAGGTTTAATTCTCATTCATGCTACATGTCCATTATCATGTGACCATGCTGAGTGACAATTATCAGTAGCCTCTTGCATTTTTGGAGTCTGGCAATAGGCACTGACCGCTTTTGTTCTTATATATCTTTTCAACAATCTTGAAAGACTGAGATATGTATCTGTCCAGAGAAAAGGGCAGGGTTGTTTACTGTCCAGTACAATAATGATAATGTCTTTCTCTAACACAGAGGTTAGACTGTTAAAAAAATTCGGGTTCCGGGGCACCTGGGTGGCTCAGCCATTAAGTGTCTGCCTTTGGCTTAGGTCATGATCCCAGGGTCCTGGGATCGAGCCCTGCATTGGGCTCCCTGTTCCTCGAGAAGCCTGCTTCTCCCTCTCACACTCCCCTTGCTTGTGTTCCCTCTCTCACTGTCTCTCTCTATCAAATAAATAAATAAAAAATCTTTAAAAAAGAAAAGAAAAGAAAAGATTCGGGTTCCCTAAGCTAGTGGTTCCTCTCTTGTGAAATACTCCAGCAGGTAGGCAGGCACCTCTGGTCTTGGCGTCTCCCTGTGAGAACTGATGCCCACCAGCTTGAACAAAGATGATAATGCTGCTGTTGTTATTACTGTAAATAATAAATTCTTTTGCCTCTGATGCAGCAGCCCTGTGTTTTTTGCCAGCACGCATGACACTGGTAGGCTAGTTTGTTAGCTTGCAAGTAGAGCAAAATTTCAGATATTTCATAAGCTATCATGCTCCTCCATGTTAACTTCACTGTGGGACTTAGGCTGGAAAACTTCCTGTTCCTGTAGCAAAGGGTAAAAAGAAAACATGGTAGTGATGTTCTGGCCTTTACAACTTCTTTTAAACCCATAACTTATGCTCACTTTTCATCCTTCAAAGCAAGTCACAGGCCCAAGCCTGACCTGAATGGGATGGGCAGTGATTACTATGCAAAATAACATAATCTACCAAAGCAGGTTAGAAACTTATGCACTGGACCTTCAATTGCCCATTTTCTTCTCACCTGAGTGGATTTACTATACTATAGCATCAAGTTCTCATCTTAACTTGGACCATGTTCCTCGTACTTCAAAAATATATATGCTACTCTCAAAATATACACTTGACTGCTCTTTACCTACATTATCATGTATCTGATATTTTCCCTCAAATTGAAGAACAATGACATCTCATGACTCTTATCTGTAAAATCATGGGTTTCAGAAGTGATCTAATTTTTTTCCTAAGCATCACATAATTACATAAACTGTAATTTATTATATAAAAATTTTATATATACTTAATAAAATAAGAAAAATAATGGTTATTCATGTGCACCTAACATCATATCCTATACCGTCCATGGAAACATTCTACCCTATGGCAAACACTAACTATATATAGTGTCCCTAGTACTATACACTGAATGTTGTGTCTCTCTCAAATTCATATGTTGAAACCTCATCCTCAGCATGATGGTATTTAAATGAGAGACTTTGGGGAGGTGATTATGTCCTGAGGGAGATTCCTCTTGAATTGGATTAGTGACCTTCTAAAAGAGTCCCCAGAGAGCTGCCTACTACCTTCTGACATGTGAGCTATGAACCAGGAAGCAGGATCTCATCAGGCACTGAATCTGCCAGTACCTTGACGTTGGACTTCTCAGCCTCCAGAGCTATGGGAAATTAATTTCTGCTATTTATAATCCACCCTGCCTATGGTACCCTGTTAAAGTGGCTAGGATGGACTAAAACATATAGTATATAGTTTACCATCATATATATAATTGTAATAGTCAGATAATAGTTATTTAACTAATACTAAGTGCATGACATATATAAGGTAAGAAACTATGGGACTGGAGTTACTGTGTTGAAAACAATTGACATAATTGCTGCACTCATAGTACTTATATGTTAGTGGAAAAATGATAAAAATGGAACAAAACAAATGCAAGGAAACAGAATAAATTTAAAAATTGGATGAGATTTTTAATGAACAAGTTTTTGAGCTAGATCATAAACTGGGGAATATATTTTAGATAGATAATTTATATTTAGATAGAGAAATGACATTTAAACTGAGATAGGATGTGTAAGATGGAGGGAGCTATGCAAAATCCAGGCTGACGGTGTGGACATGTTTTTAATACAGTTTGAAAAGACCATGAGGTGGGAAAGAGGATTGAGGAAATGAATGGAAGTCTTGTGGTTGGAGCAGAGTGGGCCCAGAGGGGGATGCTAAAAATCAAAATGGAGGTGGATCATGCAGGCTATTTGCAGGGTGTGGTGAGACTAAAATGTCTTCAGGGAGTTAGTATATATTTATGAAAAACCAGAAGAAGTTCAGAATTTTATTATAACTACAATGGGACATTGTTGAAGGGCTTTATGTTGGGGAATATCATGACCCAATTTATGTGACAAGAAGATTATTCTTGGGAAGAGGGGCAAGTATTGATGTTGACTATATTTGGATGGAAGCAGACTAGATGGAAAGAAGTGGATGGACTTCAGGCATACTGAGAAGGAAGAATGGAAGATATTTTGGTTAATTGGGTATATAAATTATAAGAAAGTGTGACTGCTAGGTTTCCGACTTCAATAACTGGAAAAATTATAATGTTCATCATTTCCTTAGATGGGGGAAGATCTCTATGTGGATTGATTGTGGTACAGTGCTGTGAATCATGTGTTCCATTTTGAACAGGCTAAGTGATGAGATATCGAGATATATAATTGGAAATGTTAAATAGTGGGTTGAAGAGATTAATGTAGAACTCAGAAGAGATATTTGGGTAAAAATTTAAATTTATGAACTATCATAATATAATGGCATTTAAAACTATGAAATTAGGGGCGCCTGGGTGGCACAGCGGTTAAGCATCTGCCTTTGGCTCAGGGCATGATCCCGGCATTATGGGATGGAGCCCCACATCAGGCTCCTCTGCTATGAACCTGCTTCTTCCTCTCCCACTCCCCCTGCTTGTGTTCCCTCTCTTGCTGGCTGTCTCTATCTCTGTCGAATAAATAAATAAAATCTTTAAAAAGATAATAAAACTATGAAATTATATCACATAATCATACAGAGTATAGAAGGAAAAAAAAAAAAAAAAGAGGACCCGGATCCATGGTCACGGAAATACATTTATTTATGAACTCTTAAAGAAATAGAAACTAGGAAAAGGTACAGAGGAATAAGAAAGAGGAAAAACAGAAAAATGCAGTGTCATAAATGCAAAGAGTAAGGAGTTTTTTAAGCAAAAGGGATAGGCAACATTTAATTTTTGATCTGAGTTTTAGTTAAAGATAGAAAAGGGCCCTTTCAATTTGGCAATACAGAAGTGATTGGTATTTTGAAACCACAGTTTGACAATATGATGGGGATGGAAACTAGGTGGGATTAAGTAAAAAAGTCAATGGGAGGTGAGAAAAGGGTGTCAGTGAATCAAGACATTTAAGAAGATTTATCTGGAAACAGAGCTGGAAAATGAAATGGTATTTGAAAGGAGACTAGGGAGAAAAGGATGGTTTTTTCCTGTTGTATTGATGAACATAGTTTGTTAAGGCATGGTACATGCCAGTGAGAACAATGGCCATGAACCAAAAGAGAGTAAGAGATTGATAATCAGAAGATAAGCTTTAAGAAAAAGAAATCTTTGAGTAGAATAGTGTAGTAAAGTTCTTGGTTAGGGTGGGAAGGGAGGACTTCGGGCACACCAGAAAGGGTTGACATTTGGCACAAAAGAGATGGATACCACTTCTATTTTAACAGGAAAGGAAAAACAGAAACATGTTTAGAAATGCAAATAGGTTTCTAAATTTGGTGGCGAGAAGATGAGGGAACTCACATTTGATGATGATTATTTTCTCAAAGAAGTGTAAGGTAGGAACTGATCATTAGTTGAAAGTGAGACTGAAGAATGGGTGGGTGGTTTAGGAAAAGAGGAAAAAGAGGCTTAGGAATATTCGGCTTTAAGGAAATTTAGAAATAGGGAAAACAGTCTTGAATGTTTATTGGTGGGTGTGATCTTTAAGTCAGAGAGCAGCTAGAGAGCTGGTTGTGTGGTTTTTCTTGAACAAGTCCATGAAGCCGGCAAAAAGATGGCTATTAAGGATCATCTCAGCTTGGAGCTTTCTCCATAGAAAATAATGGTAGTAAGGGGTAAGGAAATCAAGAGTATGTGAAAAAAATAAATGATGACAGACTGTGAAATCTGTGTTAATAAGAAGGATGGTGTTGCCTGAAAGGAGTTGAAAGAAAAAGAGAAGTCGATGTGGTCAATGAATAAGAGGTTTCAGTGAAGTCAAAGACTGAATCAGTGGATGGAGGTGGGGAGAGGGGCGAGAGGGAGGGAAGGTGGTCAAAAGGTACAAACTTCCAGTTATAAAATAAATAAGCTCTGGGAATGAAATATACAGCATGGTGACTACAGTTAATAATACTGAATTGTAGGTTTGAAAATTGCTAACAAAGTAGATCTTAAAAGTTCTCATTACAAGAAAAAAATGTAGCTATGTGAGGTAATATCTGTTAACTAGATTTAGTGTGGTGATCATTTTGCAATATGTGAAAATTCTGAATCATTATGAAGTACACCTGGAATTAAACTAATGTTACATGTTACGTATATCTCAATTAAAAGAAAAAAACTGAATCAGCGGGCATAGAGTAAGGATGATTTCATCAGATACTGGTCGGTCCCCTTCTAACTATTTTATTCTAGGGACTGATAATTCCCTAGCTAATGCTTTTCAAAGACCTATTTAAGATTTGTAAAAATCACAGTCACTGTTTATTAATATAATAATGATGGCAAAGGGCTTGGTGTAAGCTCTGAAGTGTAGATAGTCCCATTACATAAGGATGCATGTATCTTTCATGGGCATGGTAGGCTGTGGTTTTGCTATTTTTCCTGAATCAAATAATGCCATGGTAAAAGAAGTTGAGCTCAGATGATCCCAAAAGAAAAGCATTATATGAGTGTTTAATAAATGCTTTGGTTGATGAGGGTGACATGATGGTGTCCTGTTTTCTAAGCAAGTAGCATTAGAGTAAATATTGGTTTTCTCTGAATGGAAGGAAACAGAGAGGCTCTTCATTAATATTTATGTGTAAGGTTCAAAGTCATGAATGTAATATGATATTTTTTCTCCTGTTATACAAATTAGTATGCCATAATATGACATGACTCTAGAAAGAATGCTGATATTTAAAACATTGCATTATATACTAATGACCTCATAATTTGGAAATCCTTTTAATAAATGTTTGAAAAGATCTGTGAAATAATTATTTAAATGTAACAGAATACTAATATGAATTGGCACTTATATTTAACTACCCCCTGATTTCCTTTTTGCTTTCCTATTGAAGTACTGCTGAGTTTTACTTGTCTGCTTGTTAATTTTAGGACCACCTAGCAAATATCACTGTATTCGCAAGTGTTGTCTTGTTTTTAAATGCTAAACATATTTGAAAAGGTTAAACTTTCAAACAATGTCTAATTTTCATCACAGCCATTTCCCAAACTCAAGGCTGGGTTAAAAACAGCAGCAACAATAACACAACAAACAAATGAACTATAGCAGTAAGATTCTTAGAAAAAAAAAATTAAGTAACAACTAACACCAAAATGTATGATATATTTCATTTCCCCTTTTGGAGGTGCCTAGATGTGATATACGAGTCAAGGTGGTGCTTAAAAAGGGAATACTTGTGTAATAATAATGCTTTGGATTTAATTTAACATTCTTTATGTGGGAGAACTCTGAATTTAGAAACAAAGGCTCTTTAGATATTGGAATCCTCAGCAAAACACAGGTCAGAAGCCAGAAGATGGAAGGGGGAAGGGAAGGAGATCATTGGAAAGAAAGAACATAATCAACATTCATCATTTAGAAATGATGAATGAAAAATGTGCCCTATACAAAAATTACGCCTGGACACTGAACATCAGCTTTCAATGGTGTATTGGCTGAGAGAAGGTTGAGGGCTGGCATGTATGATGGAGGCTGTGGGACCACCCAGACCTCCCTATGAGAACTGAGGTGCTCATTCCTTCCACTGCCTAGAGGTTTGGCTGTTGCCCACTTTCAGTCAGACCAAAGGCAGGAGCTACCTAGACCAAGATGCTGTCCCATTCCCATAACTAATCCATGCAGAGATACAAAGGACCAGCTGCCTTACCTCAATTCAGAACAACTCTGAAGGGCCATACCAACTCCAGAACTCCCTATGAAATAAGCTGCAGCCTCTCCTCAACTGTGTGAAAGTTGGTCTTCTCTCCATGCCCAATCCTCCTGCCCTCACTCCCTCACAGGTTTTATTACTGAAAGCATTCCTTAGTTAACTTCTTGTACATGGGTCTTCAGCTTAGCATCTGTTTGGTGGGGAAATTGACCTAATGAAGGTTCTTTCCACATGACTGTGGGACACTCTGATTCAGGCAGTTCTCACATTTGGGACCCTTCCTACAGCAATTTCTTGATTCATGGAATCCCTATCAAATAATCAAAGCGAAATTGAGGTCTGTTGCTTTTTTTAAGCTCACCTGTCTTTTCCATGCCTGCATTGATGCACTTTCAACATCCCAACCATTCTAAGAATTTATCTTTAAAAAAAAATTTTTATTTATTTATTTTAGGGAGAGAGAGCGGGAGAGTGAGTGGGGGAGGGGCAGAGGGAAAGAATCTTTCAAGCAGACTCTCCGCTGAGCCCTGAGCCTGCCTCCATGACCCATGAGATCGTGGTGAGAGCTGACACCAAGAGTCTGAGGCTTAGCCGACTGAACCACCCAGGTGTCCCAAGAATTTATCTTATTCTAAAAGAAACATTTAAAATGTGGATAGATATTTAGCTAAAATAATGTTTATTATAGAATTATTTATAATAGGAAAAATCGGGATAAAGTAATGAACACTTCAAAATAAGTGTTTGATGGGCATCAAAAGTCAATAGGTAATGAGAAAATGGAAATAATAAATGTGGACCACACATTCAAAAGTAGTGATAATGTTATTAACTACTTATCATTGCTCTAGGCTGTATTTGTCTCCTTCCCCATCTTCTCCATATTTTATGCTTTCCTCTGGAAAAGAATAGCTGCAGTAATATATATGGTATAATTAAATGTGTAAATAAACCATCTCATCACTCTACTGTGTGCCTTATATTCCTCCAACATTAAAATGACTTCTTTGGATTAAGAGATTTCCTCTGAATGCCTTTCCCCAAATATAGATGAACATTTAGTTTTTTGTTTTTTGTGGGTTTTTTTCCCCTTCAGTATACTAGAGCCTTTTGCTGTTTTCTAATTCATGCTAGATCGCTGCTTCTATGTGAATTTTTGTAGAATGTACTGAATAAATCAATGAATGCCTTCCTTGTCAACTACATTTCCAAGTATCTTCCTAAAGGTGGCAGTAATTGAAGTGGAATTCAAACACTTCCAAATACATCTAAAGTGTGGGTTTATTGCTCTAATTATTTTCTGTGAATGCAGTTCTACTTTATTACCCAAATGAGAGTTATTATTGTCTTTCCTTCTGATTATTGCATTTGTGGTGTTTATTTCAGGGTTTTTAAGACCCTTTAAAGCCTATTTAGGTTTTCTTTTTTTATGAATTTAATGCTAATTAAAATAATGGATTAGTAGGCTTGGAAAATCAAATCATTATTCAGCCAGAACAATGGAAGGGATTATTTAATTGACCACCTCAAATCATATTAAACCAATCCCGGAAGAATCATCCAATGTTCAAACGGTGCAGAAACTGTCATACTTCCTATAGGTTACTAAATCTTTTTTTTCAGATGTTTTTTAAAAAAATAAATTTAAAGGCTGATTAAATTAGTAGATGGTTAATCTCTGACTTTTATATAAGAGGCAACTGGACATTTCCACTTACCCCTATCATTATTCTTTTATAAATTTCTACAGACATAGTAATTTTAACCGATGGTATGGAAATCAAGCAGGATTCAGAGTAGGGCTTAATAATATCACCATGTTCTTTGTCAGCACAAGTGGCTATACTGAAAGGGAATCACAGCCATTATTCTGTTTCCAGCCATGGTGGTAATTTGTTCTGCCAGGATTAAGATTATAAAGGGCAGACCTTTTTATTAGGAAAGGAGTGATATTTAATGATAAAATGGAAAGATATTTGCCATGGCTTATAAAATTCATGTTTGAACCTTGTTATTTTGCAAATATTTCTTCATAGTCATATCAATCACATCTGTTCCCATACAGTAAATGAATAATAGATTTTATATGTTTATTGATTTTCATAAACTGACTAAATGTTTTGGTGTTGGAAAGTTAGAGATAGATTCGGGGAGAGCAAACCAAACCAAACTAGGTTCAACAAATACCTGACTCATCAGATGTGTTGTGAAGACTGGCCTCTGGCTCTGTCAGCAGATAGACAGCACCTGAAGTGTGCTGTAACCAAGTTAAGGTTCAGAGAAATAAGTACTTACGTGCTGTGCTTGCAGCATATACTAACAATCTTTTTGGAGGCCAATTGTGAACTATGTTGAAGTCTCTAAAAGTGTTTAATATTTTTCCAGGAACGTCACTTGCAGAAATCAATTTTATGGAGTTAAACAATAGTGTGTGAAAGATTTAATTATAAGAATGGTCATCATGCTGTTGTTTATAATAGAGAAAAATGAGAAATAATTTAAATGTTCAACTGTTACACAGGTAATCAAATGAATTAAGGTACATAGGAACAATGAAATTGTGTGCCTATGCAGTCGAAGGATATTGACAGGAAAAGGTGTTTTAGATCTGGCAGCAAAACTGTATATATGGTGTGTTAAACATTATATACATTCACAGAAGGTAACGAGAATACACAACGACAACTCTGAGTGGGATTAGTGGCATTTACATCTTCTTTTTGCTTCATTTTATTTTCTAAAAATAGTTTTGGAATGATGACGCATTTATTTTGTAAGGAGGGAAAAGTTAAAATACACAGCACACATCATGGGCTGGTTAGTCCAGAGAGATATCCCTATATCCCTAAATTTTCCTCTTTGACAGATAAACTGAGAAGGTAAGTAGAACTTTTAAGAACACGTTGTTTTCTCATTCCATGATAGCACTAATTTTAGAATTTTAAATTTAGGCATTTAACATGTTGGAGCAATTGGCTCATAGTCACAGCTTAAGGCCATCTCAATAGTTTTGTCAAGACCACTCAAGTGTGCAATCTGTGCAAGATAGATACATGGCTACACATTAGATAAATCTCATACAACCAACCTTATTTTATTTATCAATATATCAACAAATGCTTCAGTAAGAAAAAATTTAAAAATCCTACTAAATATGTATTGAGAAGAGAATAAAAGCACAAATAGTAATAAAATGTTTTTTTTTCTTTAATTGATCACAACTGACTCGCGGCTGTCTACTAGTATGTATACTGATTAATTTGCAGAAAAGCAAAATAGTGAGTCATGCAAAAAAATGGAGTCAAAAAGTGCTTTTTGGTTTGTTTTGTATTTATTTATTTATTTTTATTGAAGTGTAATTCACATACAATATTATATTAACATCAGGTGTACAACATTTATATACATTAAGAAATGAAAGCCACAATAAGTCGAGTTATCATCTGTTACCGTATAGTTATT